>NC_079211.1:107629656-107877156 GCF_029633865.1 Lampris incognitus
CACCCACCTGAGACGTGTCTAATGACCACCCACCTGAGACGTACACACAGTCCAATGACCACCCACCTGAGACGTGTCTAATGACCACCCACCTGAGACGTACACACGGTCCAATGACCACCCACCTGAGACGTGTCTAATGACCACCCACCTGAGACGTACACACAGCCTGTCCCCGAGGTTTTCATCTCAGCCGGGATTATAGACCTAATGAGGTTTGATGGCTAATCAGCAACACACACGCGCGGGCGCTATCACCATCTAAGCGCTAAATTATGCACCTTGAGAGCCAGGGGGCGTTCATCTTCCTATCTGTTCTCTTTGATTTAGCAAATAGTTACCAGAGGTTATATGCACGTTTGCCACACACTTGTGACCCAGTACCTGAAAGGACTTGCTCGGGGCCAGAGCCCTAGAAAGAGAGAGTTACGTGAACTCCGTAGATGACAATGGGCCACAGCAATGGCGGATCATGGGAGCCCCGGATAGTTCCAAACAGTGCGCATAGAATATGTGTCAACAATGACCTACAACAATGACCACCCACCTGAGACCTACCAGTCTAATGACAACCCACCTGAGACGTGTCTAACGACCACCCACCTGAGACCTACCAGTCTAATGACCACCCACCTAAGACGTGTCTAATGACCACCCACCTGAGACCTACCAGTCTAATGACCACCCACCTAAAACGTGTCTAATGACCACCCACCTGAGACCTACCAGTCTAATGACCACCCACCTGAGACCTACCAGTCTAATGACCACCCACCTAAGACGTGTCTAATGACCACCCACCTGAGACCTACCAGTCTAATGACCAGCCACCTGAGACGTGTCTAATGACCACCCAACTGAGACGTAGACACAGTCTAATGACCACCCACCTGAAACGTAGACACAGTCTAATGACCACCCACCTGAGACGTAGACACAGTCCAATGACCACCCACCTGAGACATACACACAGTCTAATGACCACCCACCTGAGACATACACACAATCCAATGACCACCCACCTGAGACGTGTCTAATGACCACCCACCTGAGACGTACACACAGTCTTATGACCACCCACCTGAGACGTGTCTAATGACCACCCACCTGAGACGTACACACAGTCTAATGACCACCCACCTGAAACGTAGACAGTCTAATGACCACCCACCTGAGACGTAGACACAGTCCAATGACCACCCACCTGAGACATACACAGTCTAATGAACACCCACCTGAGACGTACACACAGTCCAATGACCACCCACCTGAGACGTGTCTAATGACCACCCACCTGAGACGTACACACAGTCTTATGACCACCCACCTGAGACGTGTCTAATGACCACCCACCTGAGACGTACACACAGTCTTATGACCACCCACCTGAGATGTGTCTAATGACCACCCACCTGAGACGTACACAGTCTAATAACCACCCACCTGACACGTACACACAGTCTAATGACCACGCACCTGAGACGTACGCACAGTCTAATCACCACCCACCTGACACGTACACACAGTCTAATGACCACCCACCTGAGACGTAGACACAGTCTAATGACCACCCACCTGAGACGTACACACAGTCCAATGACCACCCACCTGAGACGTACACACAGCCTGTCCCCGAGGTTTTCATCTCAGCCGGGATTATAGACCTAATGAGGTTTGATGGCTAATCAGCAACACACACGCGCGCGCGCTATCACCATCTAAGCGCTAAATTATGCACCTTGAAAGCCAGGGGGCGTTCATCTTCCTATCTGTTCTCTTTGATTTAGCAAATAGTTACCAGAGGATATATGCACGTTTGCCACACACTTGTGACCCAGTACCTGAAAGGAGCCCTAGAAAGAGAGAGTTACGTCAACTCCGTAGATGACAATGGGCCAGAGCAATGGCGGATGTAACGGGGGCAGTCCTATGCTGTTCTTTGCTGGTCAGCCTGCTGCACGCCCGTCCCTCTCATCATTAGCTCTGCGTTGTGTTCTATTTTCGGTGGGGTCCCAGGTGTTGTGGGGGGCCCTCAGTCTCTCATCATCATCATCATCATCATGATCAAGGAAGGAGGGGGGACACACAGGACTCTGTTTGGCCCACCTTGCCATTTATTTTGGTTTCAAACCCTTCGACAAACGTCCAGTCCTCCAGCGGGAGCGGTGTTTCTTACGGACGTGGGGGTCGAAGTTCAACCACTGCCCGGACTTCACTCGTGTGCATTAGAAGGAGAAACCGTCCACGGGACTCCGATGTAAGAAAGGATAAACAAGTATTTTATCCCACAGCTTGCAGTATCTTCTTACAGGGATACTCAAGGTTACGTTCTCCTCAACCAGCAAAACTGTCCTACCGTAAGAAACACGCGTGGCTCGGCTCGATCGCTGCTTGAGACTCCTCCCACAAAACAAAAATGGCCTCTCCCGCGTTCCCTCTTCCGTGTACCCACAAGACCTCTCTCTTAAAGCGACAGTACACGTATATGACGGTCGTTGTAAAACATACATAAAAGTAAATAATGACATAAAATAAAATGTAGTAAACACAAATAACAGCACACAGACAGGATTTGGTGATATTTCATACTCAAACAAAATAAAATAAAAACATTAATTTTAACCTGGTTACATTCACCCCTCCTGAAATTCACAAACATCCTGACAGCAGGATAAAAAGAGAAAGAGGAAAGGAAAAGCCCATCACTGACTACTGGCACAAGTGAAAAGAAGGACCTAGTCCTCCAGTCAACTTAGGAGCTACCTCGGTTACGAGGTTCAGAAAATAATGAGGTTGATCAAGTCTCAGTATTCCCCTAGATCAATGTGGCGCCTGATACGCCACACCATGCACTTGGCCCAAAACAACCCTGTCTGATAGACACCTAATAACTCACATTAAACTAGTTTGAATGACTCCAACCTCCATCAAAGTTCAAACCCTCACACTCCGTAGAAATGGCATCTGAGCCATAGATTCTATTAACCTGTTCACTGACCTCACCACCCTCCCTGTGCATGTCCTAACCCGACCATCGCTCTCTACTTGTGTGCGTGAGACAGTGCGAGCTGCAACATCTGTATTGAGTGAGTGTGGTGCTTCTGTGTGCGAATCAGTGTGAGATATAACACCAACATCGAGTGAGTGTGATGCCTTTGTGTGTGGTGCATGTGTGTTGTGTGGTGCGTGTGTGTTGGGTGGAGTCTGAGCAGTGGCCCCCACAGGACTGACTACCAGACTAGACAGAATGAACTCTTCCGCTTCCGCCCACTCAGGTCTAGGCGAGTCTCCAAGTGACGAGACTGCTAGCCCCACTGCATCCCCTGAAACCGTCAGGCAATCTGCACTGTCCTACTCATCGGACTCTGCGCAGTCAAGCAACTGACTGGTTGTTCTGGACTCCTCACCCTGATCTAACTCAGGAAGGGGCAAGAAGTTGACCTCCAACAAACGGTTCCTGTGCACCACCCTGGTGTGCCCCTCTGCATCCTAAATCTTGTAGACGTGGATATTGGGGTTGACACCGACAACCGTGTACACTCCGTTCTCCCATTTGTCAGCCAACTTTCTCTTCCCTCGCTCACTCTGGTTCACAACCAAAACACGATCCCTGACAGACAGGACAGTGCCCTTGGCGTGTCTGTTGTACTGTTGCGCCTGATGCTGCTGCTCAGCCGTGGAGTGCTTCTGAGCGATCTCCATTGCACTCCTTAGACAGGAAAGCAGAGACTGAGCATAAGAGTCATAGTCAACAACGTGAGGATCATGCAAAACCTGCCTGAACATAACATCCACCGGCAGTCTTGGGACACGCCCATACATCAGGAAGAAAGGCGCATAACCCGTGGTCTCGTGAACAGTGGCATTGTACGCGAGCGTGAGAGAATGGATCTGCTGAGGCCACTGTTGCTTCTGCTGAAGCAGAAGGGAACGGAGCATATTCCCCATCGTGCGATTAAAACGCTCTGTCCCGCCATTACCCATAGGATGGTAGGCCGTCGTGTGGGACTTCGCTACACCCGCCAACCTGAGAAGCTCTGCAATCAGGTTGCTCTCAAAGTTTGTGCCCTGGTCAGAATGTATTCTCTCCGGAAACCCGTAAACACAGAATACATGATCCCAGAGTTTCTTGGCGACCTGCTTCGCTGTCTGATTGGTGCAGGGGAACGCGTGAGCAAGCTTAGTGAAGTGGTCAGTAACCACTAAGACATCGACTGACCGCTGCTTACTGTCCTCAGTGGACCAGAAATCCATACACACAAGCTGCATCGGTGTGGAAGTTTTAATGCTCTCCAGGGGCGCGCAAGCAGCTGGCTCTGGGGTCTTCCCAAACACACATCTCCGACAGCATCTGACATATGCTCTGATATCCCTCTCCATGTCAGGCCAATAAAAACGCTGCCTTGCAAGAGAGAGAGTACGGTCCTGGCCCTGATGACCAGCGTGATCGTGGATGCCAGACAGTGCCTTGTCTTTCAGACTCAGAGGTAAAACATACTGAGACCTCCTCTGCTTGGACACTGGGTCCTTTGTCACCCTGTACAAGACACCATCATTGACTTTAAACTTCTCCCACTGTTTCAACAGCCTGAGGACCTTCTGGTCAGCACCATGCCTCTCACGTCTCGATGGCCGAACAGCGACAAAGGGCAACACCTTGGAGATGCAGGGGTCCTGCTCCTGACTCAACCTGGGCTCCTCGGTGGATAACATTGGCAGTGTATGCTGACCATCCGACAGATGCTGAACGTGCTGGACCAAACTGAGTGCTGTGAATACTGATGCATCAGGCCAGTCACATTTGGCTTGACAAAAAGCCCTGACCTCAGCTGCATCACAAGCAAACCCAGATCGCGCACTGCTCACTGTTTGGGACTGGCAACTGAGTCTGAAAACATCCTGCACAGAGTCCCCCTCAACCCCGTCGGCTTCCTGAACAAGGGCCGGGTAGGGCTCCCTAAGTAGCCTCTGACTGACGGGCTTGGAAAAAGGGTCGCGACTCAAGGCATCCGCCACCACATTTTTCTTCCCTGGCAGGTGTTTGAGATCGAAAGTGTAAGACGCCAACTTAGACACCCAGCGGATCTCACACGCGTCAAGCTTCGGCTTCATTAGGAGATAAGTCAGCGGATTATTATCTGTCCAAACGGTGAAGCTTTGACCCTTCAGCCAGTGGCTGAACTTTTCACAAACACTCCACTTCAGCGCCATGAACTCCAGTCTATGAGCTGGATACTTCCGCTGTGAGGCACTGAGGGACTTGCTTGCAAAACCAACAGGTCTGGCCTTGGACTCTCCTCGGGGCACTTGAGACAGCACCGCGCCGAGTCCATCCAAAGACGCATCGACTGACAAAATGAAAGGCACCTCAAAGTCTGGATGGGCAAGCGCCACACACTCCAGTAACATCGTCTTCAACAGATCAAATGCTTCCCCACATTCCACCGTCCAGTCTGCGGAGGTAAGCTTACGGAAGCTGCCATGGGGCTTCTTATCCTTAGCCGACCTCCCCCTCCTCTTTTGTCCAGCTGTAAGGGCGAACAGGGGCTTAGCCACGGAGGAGCAGTTCGGGAAGAAATGCTGGTAGTAAAATACCATACCAAGGAAAGATTTGATCCTACGAACAGAAGGCGTGCACCCATCACCTTCCATGAGATCCTGCACTGTCATGTTGGAGATGACCTCTACTTTGGAGGGATCGACAGACACACCTCCGCCATCAACCACGTGGCCCAAAAACCGCACCCGCTTCTGCAGCAGATGACATTTTTTCGGAGCCAGTTTCAAGTTGTTCTCCCTCAACCTCTGAAACACAGTGCGGAGCCTCGACAGAGCCTCAACCTCTGACGGCGCGAAGACAAGAAGATCATCAAGATAGCACAAAAGCTTCGTGAAGTTCAGATCCCCAAAGATCCCAATCATCATTCTCATGAAGGCTGCAGAGCTATTACAAAGGCCCTGTGGCATGCGATTGTATTCATGCAACCCAAGGGGAGTCGTGAAAGCAGTGTACTTCTTGTCATCTTCATGCATTGGGATGTTGACGAAGCCAGAGGTGAGGTCCATCGTACTAAAGAGGCAGTTACCACCCAGCGCGGCAAGACAGTCCGACTGGTGTGGCAAGGGATGAGCGTCTTTCAAGGTCCGAGCATTCAGCCATCTGAAATCAGTGCAGATCCGAAGCCCGCCATCCTTCTTCCATACCATAACCAGCGGTGAAGCGTATGCGCTCGAGGACTTCCGGATAATCCCTTTCTCCTCCATATCAGTGAGAACCTGTCTCAACTTCTGATAGTGGGCTGGGGGAACCCTTCTGTAGGGCAAGCGAAAGGGGCGCTCATCCACCAGATGGATGCGATGTGTGTATCCTGTGACCTTGCCACAGTCCAGAGAGTCCCTGGAGAAGATGTCATAGTACTCGGTGAGCAGCTGAGTGAGCTGGGACTTGCATGCCTCACTTACCTGACAGGAGCTGAGGTCAATGTCACTGAGTCCGAGCTCTGACAAACTCCTAGCCGGCTGGACAGGGGGACAGGCACTACCTGTGGCATAGGACTCATGCCTCCCCGCAACTGATTGCAGTCCCTGGAAAACATTAAAGTCCTCAATCGCCAAGCATGGAAACACATCAGCCAACTTGCAGTTCCTTTTCAGCGTGATGGCTTTGTCAGATGGATTGACAACAGTCATGGGTACCCACCTATCACCCCAGAGCGGTGTGACAAGTCGACCTACGAGGACACCGCGTGGCATGGCCTTGGAGTCGGTCGGCTCCACAACAACAGTGCTTCCAGCTGACATAGGCACCTTAGCAGGAAGTCTGCCCCAGATTAAGTGCTCGTGCCTCGGTAAGAGTGTCACGGCCTGGGTGAGCTTAACAGTACCTATCTTCTCAGGAACTGCACCACCCCTCCAGCGCTCTACATTCGTGAACATGGACAAGAACTGTTCAACGTCAGGACTAGACGGATGTTCCTGTCTGGACGCGATGTCCCAGTACTCAGTACCACTCTTGAGTACATGGGCCACATGTTTAATGACGTTTGTGCCGACTATCAGATCATCATGCTGACCGGGCACGACCAGAGTGGGTATGACAAAGGAAACACCATAAAGCTGCATGTTGAGGTCATAAAAACCATCAGGCCTAGTCTCCAGACCACCGCAGCCAATCAAGACAATGTTCTCTTCAGGCTGCTGCTTCTCAGGTAAAACACCCCCAGAGCGGAGCTTCTCTACTGCATTTTCACTGATACTGCATGACATAGAGCCAGTATCCAACATGCCATTAAGCTGCACACTCTGGTTGACAAGAACAGGAGCATAGAACAAGTCACTGAAAGCCTGAATCCTCTGTGTCGCCTGAATGACCATACGCGAACCCTGAGGTGCTTTGGCACACTTGTCTTCATACAAGTGAGCCAGGTCGGAGTCATCAGTGAGGGATACATCTACTTTACCCACACCATCCCTCTCTAGGTGTGGGTTTGGTAGTTTAACGGACGAGACTGATGACCAGCTCTTCCACCAGGCTGAGAACGGAGCTGGTTGGGCGGCTGAGGGTGAGGACAGTCCCTCTTCCAATGACCAGGAGACAAACAGTTTATACATCGGTTCTCCCGGCTGCAGTGGGAAAATGTGGAGTGATCCGGAGACTTACAAACCCTGCACAACCGCTGTGGTGCGTCTGACACCTGCCCTGCGGCGCTAGCTGGCGGTTGAGTCTGCGTCGGTGTCCGGACTGCAGCGCTAACTGGAACCTGAGTCTGCATTTTGACCAAACGGTCTAGCAAGCTCACCAAACTCCTCATATAATCATCACCGCCAGAGACAGGTGCAGGAGACGGTGTAGGAGACCTTGCACAAAATGGTATAGGAGATGACGCATGAGCCGGGACGGGAGATGGCACCACCGGCACGGTCGTGTTCAAGTCGGGAGCCACGTCGACTACAGGGACATGAACCTGTGAATGGAACCTACGCTCTACCGCGCCGGCTTCACGTTGTCCACCTGCAGCAACACGGGACTTCCTCTCCAGCATGTGCTCATCAAGCCTCTCTTGGATCTCGCTAGCAGACCATTTCCCTGCGGACTTGAACTTAAAAACATTGGCAAGAGACTGATCTGAACAGTGTTTGATAAACATCATGCTTACCTCGTGGCTTGGCTCTTCAATACTACGGCCTTGCCGCTTCAAGCATTCGTCAGCCACCTCCACTGTCTTATTAGGCCTAATCCAATACTCCATAGCGTCCTCACCTGGCTTGGGCAGCGTACTGTAAAAGTCCGCCAGGGGCATGCTCGAGTATGTGAAGTCACTAAAGTGTTGCTTCAGTACATCAAAAATAATGTGGGGGTTCGCTATGTGGTCGACAGATGTGTTGCGCAGCTTTATCCTCACCACGTCCCTTGCTTTCCCCATGAGCTTAGCTAGAATCTCATGTGACTGCTCACTAACTGGAATGGCTCGCTTCCTCAAATACAAAGTCATAAGGCTCTCCCACTCATGAACTGTAAACTTATCAGAGCTATCGCCCCTGAAAATAGGAGGCTCCCTAGCGTCTGTCTGCATTACTACTCTAACACTAGGCACTGTCTCCGAACACTGTTCAGCAGACCTAGCACTGTCTGTGTGTGTGTTTCTAAGCATTTGTGTTTCCTGCAGCTTAGCAGTGATTGACTCTCCTATCTTCTCTGCTAACTGAGTAATGAGCATTGCTAACTCACCCACTGGCTGCTCGCTGTTACCTAGCACAGCCCCTTCGCTGATACCTGGCCTGGCCCGTTCTACGTAGCGTGTGGAGGTGAACTGAGGAGTGCCAAATGTGGTCAGGTCTCTAGGTCCTGGTGCTCTGGTGTCTGGTTCCCCGCCCTCTAAGAGCTGCCCGAAACTCCTACCTACACCTAGCCGTAAACCCCCACCCACATCTAACTGGTACCCCCTCTCCATAGCACACTGGCGATCCAAAAGATCCTGATCAGCAATGTTACCCCCACCTACGTACGAACCACCCTCTGCTATGTTCCTACCTCTAACACTCAGATAAAATAAAAAATAAAATAAAAAAGTGAAAAGCTCAATTCATTTAAATAATTGAATCTAGAAATCACTAAGAGATTGAAACAATCACACACAATCAACAAATTCACCAATAGATTAATCACATATGCACATATCCAGTAGTTTACATCAATAGATTATTCACACGAGTCCTTCAGTCACATCAACATTAACCTTTTTTCCTTTTCCTTTTTTTTTTCGTGTGTTTTTCTTCCTTCAGTATATACAAATGTCCTGTTCACAAGCCCAGTCCATGGTAACCACAGCTATGACTGTCCAGTGTCCACACAGCTCAACTCCAGTCCACTGTAACATGAGCGTACAGTCTATAGAAATACCTGAGGACGTCTGGGGCTTGATGACGACAGCAGCCTCCCGCGGCGAGCAACTGATGTCACTCTCAGGATCCAGGAGGGTCACGGCACCAATGTAACGGGGGCAGTCCTATGCTGTTCTTTGCTGGTCAGCCTGCTGCACGCCCGTCGCTCTCATCATTAGCTCTGCGTTGTGTTCTATTTTCGGTGGGGTCCCAGGTGTTGTGGGGGGCCCTCAGTCTCTTATCATCATCATCATCATCATCATCATGATCAAGGAAGGAGGGGGGACACACAGGACTCTGTTTGGCCCACCTTGCCATTTATTTTGGTTTCAAACCCTTCGACAAACGTCCAGTCCTCCAGCGGGAGCGGTGTTTCTTACGGACGTGGGGGTCGAAGTTAAACCACTGCCCGGACTTCACTCGTGTGCATTAGAAGGAGAAACCGTCCACGGGACTCCGATGTAAGAAAGGATAAACAAGTATTTTATCCCACAGCTTGCAGTATCTTCTTACAGGGATACTCAAGGTTACGCTCTCCTCAACCAGCAAAACTGTCCTACCGTAAGAAACACGCGTGGCTCGGCTCGATCGCTGCTTGAGACTCCTCCCACAAAACAAAAATGGCCTCTCCCGCGTTCCCTCTTCCGTGTACCCACAAGACCTCTCTCTTAAGCGACAGTACACGTATATGACGGTCGTTGTAAAACATACATAAAAGTAAATAATGACATAAAATAAAATGTAGTAAACACAAATAACAGCACACAGACAGGATTTGGTGATATTTCATACTCAAACAAAATAAAATAAAAACATTAATTTTAACCTGGTTACACGGATCATGGGAGCCCCGGATAGTTCCAAACAGTGCGCATAGAATATGTGTCACGTTGGAATATATCTATATATAAATGTAAAAATCTGAAAATATTGGTTAGTAGTTACCAGAAATCGCGGCTAAGCAGTTCATTTAAATGACCCGCCAAGCTTCGTTTGGAACTATTTGGCGGCTACATGAACCACGTGACCCTCTCGCGTTCTGACCCCTCATTGACGCAACTCTCTCTTTCTAGGGCTCTGCTCGGGGCTAGCTGGGAGTCACAATTATAATTGGCTGGTTTCTTGACTCGCTTATCTGCCGACCAATCAGATTGGGTGATGATTATCACAGTGCGGTGATTAAGTGCCTTCAAGCTCTTCCATGTGACGCTCCCTGCCCACCTCCGTCTCTTAATTTTCTCACTCATCATATCTCCGTGCAGGTTTTCCATGCACCTGGACCCAATCTCTCTCTCTCCATCGCTCTTTTCATCCGTGTTGTTTCTCCATTGTATCCCTTTGTAAAGCATTGAAAGTTCCCCCAAACCTTTATCCACCGCTGTGCTGGTTTTGATTTAGACTTTCAGTTTGTTTTGATTAGGGCGGCACGGTGGCGCAGTCGCCTCCCAGCAAGAAGGTCCTGGGTTCGAGCCCCGGGGTAGTCCAACCTTGGGGGTCGTTCCGGGTCGTCCTCTCTGTGTGGAGTCTGCACGTTCTCCCCATGTCTGTGTGGGTTTCCTCCGGGTGCTCCGGTTCCTCCCACAGTCCAAAGACATGCAGGTCAGGTGACTCGGCCGTACTAAAGTGTCTCTAGGTATGAATGTGTGTGTGTGTGTGTGTGTCTGTGTGTGTGCGGGCCCGTCACCCAGCACCAACTTCGATGGCTCGGTCACGTCATCAGGATGCCAAAGGAGCGCTTACCGCGTAAAGTGCTGTATGGCCAGCTACATCTTGGCCGCCGCTTGGCAGGGGGCCAGAAAAACGGTACAAAGACCAGCTGAAGACCATCATAAAGAAGTGCGGCCTGAACCCGAGCCAGCTGGAAGACACTGCCGCCCAACGCTCCATTTGGCGGCAGCTCTGTCAACAAGGGGTGCAAAACCTCGAGAAGGACCGCGGTGATCGACGGACCAGAAGACGTCTGAAGAGACATGAAGCCAGTACCACACCTACACCCCCAGTCAGTGATTTCACCTGTTCTGTCTGTGGCAGACATTGTGGATCGCGGATAGGGCTTTACAGCCATAAGAAGACTCACAAGTGACAGAGGCAGGATTGTCATCATCGGACACGACGGACAACCTAAAGCAAAGCAAAGTGCGGGCCCTGTGTGATGGCCTGGCGGCCTGTCCAGGGTGTCTCCCCGCCTGCGGCCCAGTGACCGCTGGGGTAGGCTCCAGCATCCCCGCGACCCTGAGAGCAGCAGGATAAGTGGTTCGGATAATGGATTTTGTTTTGATTACTTTTTTCTTTTGGCTTTGCCCCTCTTTTTCTCCCCAGTTGTATCTGGTCAGTTACCCCACTCCTCCGAGCCGTCCCGGTCGCTGCTCCACCCCCTCTGCCGATCCGGGGAGGGCTGCAGACTACCACATGCCTCCTCCCATACATGTGGAGTCGCCAGCCGCTTATTTTCACCTGACAGTGAGGAGTTTCGCCAGGGGGACATAGCGCGTGGGAGGATCACACTACCCCCCCCCCCAGTCCCCCCCCGAACAGGCGCTCCGACCGATCAGAGGAGGCGCTAGTGCAGCGACCAGGACACATACCCACATCCGGCTTCCCACCCGCAGACACGGCCAATTGTGTCTGTAGGGACGCCCAACCAAGCCGGAGGTAACACGGGGAGAAGTATGTATGTTTTGTCACAATCTATCTATGTAATAAATGGACACATATCAACAGATGGTCATCGGATTAAAAAATGGAGACCCCCCCCCCCCACAAAAAACTTGACTGTTTCAAGTAATCGATGACTTATATTGCTCCTATAAAACTGATATACATGAGTATGGAGGATGGATAAGCAGTTTGCATCATCAGCGGTTATCATTTCAGACTCGCCCTGTCTCGAATATGAATATGATTTGTTCCAACATTCATTCGATCGTTTGACCCAACCCTGACTGACACGCCAACTTCCCTGAAGTCAGTGTAAAAACAGAACACAACTCTGAAACTCTCTTAAAAAGCTTTTCTCATCAGCAACTCCAAAACACGCAGAGCGACTTAGCGGCTGTGGGCCTACACGCAACGGGAAATACCTGAACCGGCTCAGTTGTCAGACTGCAGGACTGCGAAGTCTTGCTCATGTTGTGCAGAAGTCAGTGTAGTGTCGTGGCCCTCCAGACGTCTTTGCTTTACTGCTGTCTGACTGTTGGCACGCCCCCTACTGCTATCTGACTGTTAGCACGCCCCCTACTGCTGTCTGACTGTTAGCACGCCCCCTATGCCTTACATGAACCACTCTGTACAGATCATACCAACATCTTCGTCTCCATAAATGTTCCTTTGATAGTTGTGTTTTAAATTAGGGAGTCTGTCAGAGGAGGGTAACTGCCATAACTGCAGACAGGAAGTCATGCGCCTGAGTTCCCCAGCAGGATGTCCTTTGTCTGGAATATCTTCACTGGCATGGGAGTCAAGGAACGGAATTGCGGCTGATGGGTGAACGCAAAGTTTCACAAATAGGTCAAATCTGCATATACTGTGTAGCCGGCACCTGCTCCACAATATTAACACGTTCAATATTTGCAGACAAAAAATAACCCTCCAAACAGTCACAGCAAACAACAACAGCAACAACAACATCCATCCATTATCTGAACCGCTTATCCTGCTCTCAGGGTCACGGGGATGCTGGAGTCTATCCCAGCAGTCATTAGGCGGCAGGCAGGGACACACCCTGGACAGGCCGCCAGGCCATCACACAGGGCCCACACACACACACACACACATTCATAGCTAGGGGCAATTTAGTACGGCCGAGTCACCTGACCTACATGTCTTTAGACTGTGGGAGGAAACCGGAGCCCCCGGAAGAAACCCACACAGACACAGGGAGAACATGCAAACTCCACACAGAGGACGACCCCCAAGGTTGGACTACCCCGGGGCTTGAACCCAGGACTTTCTTGCTGTGAGGCGACCGTGCTAACCACTGCACCACCATGCCAACAACAACTTTTGGCCCTCCATAAAAAATATTTGCCATTTACTTCTGGAATGATCCTCACACGTTCCCTTGCCCAGGGTATCTCAGTGGAGGCATGGTAGTGTGAAGGATCACCTTTACTTCAGTTCATTAGTTTTCAATGATGCAAAGAGCAAAGATGGTCCAGGAGGCCCAATGTGTGTGTGTATTTGACAGGGAAAAGGCACACACAGGTTGTATTTTTCATTGCCTGTGTATGCAGATGTGTGCGCGTCTGTGTGTCATATTTGATCTCTGTGTGACTGTGTGTTTTGTCATGAATGTGTGTAAATGTGAACATGTAATACATGTGTTCAGTTTATGTACGTTTGGGTATCTGAGTCCAAATCCATGTATAATGTACATTTTTCCGTGTATGCATGTCTAAGCATTTTGTGTCTGCCTGTGTGTATGTCAGTTTTTGCATGCTTGTGCATTCCCTGCACTTTATTTTGTCTGAGTTAAAATAGCTCTCTCTCGCTCTCTCTCTCGCCAAGTACAAGAATATACAAGGAATTTGTCTTGGTATGTTGGTACAAAAGGGAAAAATTAACAGTAAATAGTAGAAAGAAAGAACGCCACTTTATTCTGTCATTGTGTAGTTACAATGAAATGTGTTCTCTGCATGTAACCATCCTATTGCAGCTGCAGCACCCGGGGATCAACTTCCGTTCTTATTTTCATTGCCTCGGCCAGGGGCACAGACAGCAGTATTAACCCTAACATGCATGTCTTTTTGATGGTGGGAGGAAACCGGAGCACCCGGAGGAAGCACACAAAGACACGGGGATAACATGCAAACTCCACACAGAAAGGACCTGGGACAGCCTGGGGTTTGAACCCAGGACTCTTGCTGTGAGGCAAAAGTGCTAACCACTGGGCCACCATGCCATTAAGCTAAAAAGAATGATAAATACAATATATATAAAAGATAAAATAAATTAAAAATCAAAGTAAGGTGCAATCAACACCGGTTCAGAGTTGAACATGAGACCATGTGGCAGCGTCTGATGCCTGGCACTGGGTGGCAGGAGCTGCATTTTCAAAAAGTTAAATTAGTATTTTAATAAGTTATTCACAGAATAATAAGATTTATGTACAGGGTAGTGCAGGTTTTATGCAGGGTGTCCATATACAGAAAGCCCTTTTCCACTGCCCTGGTGCCGGTGCCTAATGTAGAACCGGTTCCACGATTTTCCACCGAAAAAAGACTGGTGCCGGTGCCAGCATCACAAAATTGCTGGACCAGAAGTTGGAACCTGATGTCAGTGTCTATGGGAGGGGCTACCACAAGAAATTCACTGAAATGCATTGCATCAAAACCATTTTTTGGCTAACAAACTCAAAATCGATACCTACCCGTCGTCTGGAACACAATCGTCATCTGTTATGAATGCTGTTCATGGTCGCTACACGCAGGCAACCTTCAAATGTGAGATGTAATGACTTTAAAAGTTACTTTAAAAGTAACTTTATAAAAAGCAAGCCAAGAAAATGCGTTCTGTCCGCGATGATTTTTTTTCCTGCGGAAATTACCTCAACTTCCGCTACGTCACATTCAGTTCGGTTCTCAACCCTGTCGAAATGTGCGCCGGTTCTCAAAAGGCACCAAGGGAGAACTGGCTCCACACCGGCACCGGCACCGTTCTGGTGGAAAAGAGGCCAGAGAGCACTGTAGGGAAGATAAAAGGTGGTGGAGCAGCAATTTCAGGATCTGTGGGATCTGGGGGCTTCTTAGAAAGGCCTACTGCTGTAGGGAAGAAGCTGTTCTTGTGGCGTGAGGTTCTGGTTTTTATAGACCTTAGCCCCTTGCCAGAGGGGAGTGCTTTGAAGAGACCATGGCCTGGGTGGGAAGGGTCGGCAATGATCTTTCCTGCTCACCTCAGTGTCCTCAAGACATACAGGTCATGGAGGGATGGCAGGTTATAGCCAATCAACCTCTCAGCAGAGTGAATGATATGCTGCAGTCTGCCCTTGTCCTTGGCAGTGGCAGCAGTGTACCAGAAGGTGATGGCTGAGGTGAGGATGGACTAAATGATGGCAGTGTAAAAGTTCACCTTCATTGGCTTTGGCAGGTTGAACTGTGGAACTACTGTTCGGACGTCGGAATCTTTTTTATGGCGGAACAATCAACAAAACATGCTTTCATGAGACAGAGTCTGTAGGTTCACAGAATGAAGAGATATTTGACATGGATGAAAAGAAAGAGAGGCGATGCTTCCGAGACAAACAAGACAAAGTGCTTAGCTGATGGTAATCAACCAAAAACCAAGTTAAAAAATATGAAGAAGCCTATCTCGCTCTTGGGTTCACGGTGAATGTGGTGGGAGATGAGGAGAGACCAGTGTGTATTTTACGTCTGAAAACTCTGGCGGCTGATAGTATGACACCAAACAAATTAAGAAGACATGTTATTATTATCCTGTGATGTGATTTTAAAATTTTATTTCGTTTTTCTCTGTTTTTGAAAAAGCACACAGACTGATGGATCAATCTAGTGACAACTCAGAAAAAGAGGTTTGATAAAGTTGAAGTGGAACTTGTGTTTGTTATTAGCACAACAGAAATTACTGAAAGAAAAGTGAAAGGGATGTTCATGATCTTGATGTTATTTAAAGTTAAACTTGGCCCATTTTGTCACCATTTTGTTGGGGCGAGGGGTATGAAGAAAAATGTCTTCGTCCAAAGGGGGGGCATGACAGAAAAAGTTCGAGAACCACTGGACAATACAGGGAGAAGAGTAGAGGGGAACAGCCTTGACACACCATTGAGGGTAACCGGTGCTGATGGTCCAGGAGTCAGAGATGTGTTTCCCCAGCTTCACTTGCAGCTTCCTGTCAGAGAGGAAGTTGGTGATCCACATGCAGGTGGAGACAAACACATGCAGCTGGTAGGGCTTGTCCTGCAGCAGATTTGGGATGTTGGCATTGAAGGCGGAGCTGAAATCCACAAACAGGATTATGGCGTAGGTTCCTGCAGAGTATACGTGCTGGAGAATGAAGTGGAGCACCATGTTTACTGCATCGTCCACAGATCTGTTGGATCTGTAGGTGAACTTCAGGGAGTCCAGGTGTGGGTGAGTGATAGTTTTAAGGTGAGTCAGAACAAGGTGCTCAAAGACTTCATTACCACAGAGGTCAGGGCGACGAGTCTGTGGACATTGAGTCCTGTGGTCCTTGGTTTTTTTTGGGGATGGGGATGATTGTGGAGGTCTTGAAGCAGGCTGGTACATGGCATGTCTTGAATGAGGTGTTAAAATGTCTGACTGGCACAGTGCCTCTGGGTGGCGAAAGAGACGGAGTGTGTTCCAGCAGCTCTGCAAGGGTTCTGTCTCTTGAACAGCCCGTTAAAGTCCTGCTCTAGGATGTAGAAAGTCATCATTGTGGTAGGGGAGGAGGGGGCCTCTGAGGCGGACAGTTGTAGAGAGGCCCGGGCACCTGCTGAGGCAGGGGAGGAGGATCTGGTGGTCAAGAACTGGTGGATGGAGTCACGGGGCATGCTGACAGGACTGTTCCACTGTCTTTCAAATCGGCAGTAGAACTCATTCAGATCGTTGGCTAGGTGCAAATCATTAGTGGAGTGGGGAGCTTTCGGTTTGTGGTTAGTGATCCGTCTCAGGCCCTTCCAGACAGAGGCTGAGTTATTTCCTGAGAACTGTTGTCTCTCAGAGTAAAGCCGTTTAGCGTCTCTCACCATCTTGCTAAACCTGTATTTAGATCTTGAAACCGGAACTTGTCCCGACTCCTAAACGCTTCCTCCTTTTCCAAGCTAAGCTGTCTTGAGTTTAGCTGTAAACCAGGGTTTGTCCTTGTTGTAACTAACCCTGGTGCATGATGGCACGCAGCTGTCCTCACTGAAGCTGATATCGATATAAGACATCACAGCCCCAGTGTACTCATTCAGACTGTTGGTGGCAGACCTGAAAACATCCCAGTCAGTATGTAGTGGGGAGTCTGACTGTACTCAGACTACAGTCCAAGCACACACACGAAGATACTCCATAGCTTCACTGATCCACTTCTTAGATGTCTTAACAACAGGTTATATATATTATATAAATATAAAATCCAGTGATTCAAGTAATTCTTTAATTGACAGTGTGTGTGCGTGTGTGTGCATGGGGAAGGGAGTTAAGTGTGATTCCAGTTGGTAACTGGCTTAAAATACCAAAAGTATAGGATGCAGCTTGTGCATTTGTTTGGCTGTCTGCCAGCTGCAGACACATCTCAGAGCCTCTGTGTGTGTGTGTGTGTGTGTGTGTGTGTGTGTGTGTGTGTGTGTGTGTGTGTGTGTGTGTGTGTGTGTGTGTGTGTGTGTGTGTGTGTGTTCAAAGGGGGGTTGCTTGAGCATGATGTCCCCAAGGAGGATTTCTCTAATGGAGGCTGGATCTTAATTTTTTAAAGCATATTCAAAATGAGGTTGGCTCTCATTTTTAAACACAAATGATCAAATGTTTCTCTTTGGCACTCCGAGGGGATACCAACACTCAGTAGCACGCAACTTTCGGCCCTTCTCTGCCGACGGCACCCCGACTGGAATTCTACAGTCCGACCCAAGCCTGAATTTAAATGCTTTTCTTTAGATTCCACTCAGTTCAGGCAAAAAAAGTCATTCTGGCATTTGCAACACATAGCACGCAGCAGAGCCGCAGTGAGCGTGAACACAGCGGACAGTCGCTCCAGACCGAATCAGTGCCACTTATGTAAAACACATAAAAGCTTGTGCGGGAGTCCCACTCAATACAAGCACAAGATCAGATTGGCCCAAATAAGACAAGATTAGATAAGGTAAGACAAGAAATGATAATGAGGTCACTCATTTGGTGCCATTTAAACAAACACGGCACCGTCTTGAGTGTGTCTGTTTACATTGTGTAGTGTAGGGGAGCCCAGGGCATTAATGCATTTTGATTTTGGCTAAATAACTTCATAAATATTTGAGTAAGATTAATTATGATTTTATAAAAGCAAAACACACATCTCTGCTGCAAATGGAGATTTGAATTTTTTTCCTAAGACCTACTGTTCTTGTGCAATTCCACTGAAAGTGAAATGTTACAACTTACCCCAATGGCGGGGTTAATTGTAACAGACAGAAGGTTAGTTGCAATTAATTCAATACAATTCTATCTCTATACTATAGGTGGATACTGTTTGTGGAGCTATGATAGCTAGATATCCACACATCTATCCATCAAACAACCATCTAGTGTCATGGATGGAAAGATTGATACATGGATGGATGTGTGTGATAGTATCACCCTCTCTCTCTCTCTCCGTGCATCTTTTTCCATCAATGATACATAGTTAGATGGATGGATAGCTAGATATGTGTGGATATCTATGGATTTTAGATCCACACATCAAAATAAATATGAATATTCAAAAGACACTGTCAAACAACAAATCTATTTTTTCCCCACAAGGTTGGCAGTAATTAAAAACAGCATAGCTCAGAAGCAACGTACACATTATTTTAATCTGAAAATTCTAAACTGTTTCAAAGTACATGTCAATATCCATCCATCCATTATCCAAGTTGCTTATTCTGCTCTCAGGGTCGCGGGGATGCTGGAGCCTAACCCAGCAGTCAATGAGCGGCAGGCGAGGAGACACCCTGGACAGGCCGCCAGGCCATCACACAGGGCCGACACACACACACATTCACAACTAGGGACAATTTAGTACGGCCGATTCACCTGACCTACATGTCTTTGGACTGTGGGAGGAAACCAGAGCACCTGGAGGAAACCCACGCAGACACGGGAGAACATGCAAACTCCACACAGAGGACGACCTGGGATGACTGCAAAGGTTGGACTACTTCGGGGCTTGAGCCCAGGACCTTCTTGCTGTGAGGCGATCGCGCTAACCACTGCGCCACCGTGCCGCCCTAACTATTTGCAGAGTAAAATTCATTTGTGTGTCCTTGTGGTACTTGAAGCTTGGCGACCAAAAACACTAAACAATTAAATTGATGAAACCATCCATCACTTCTCGTTCACAACTGACTTTAAAGTATGATGCATATTTTCTGTATAGGAGTTCATGTTTTAGCAGAGGACAACTGTATAAAACAGGTTGATGTGACATCTTGAACATGTAGCTTCCTCCACTTCCATTCTCCCTAGCAGGGGCGCAACGAGGGGGGTGCAGAGGGTGCAGTGCACACAGGCGCCGCATCAGTACGTACCGTACGAAAAAGAAAAAAATATTATAATTAAAAAATATAACATGTAACTATATACTCTAATCCAAAATTCTCATCTAAGTAATAATATTTATAAATATTAAACTTTTAAAAAACAAATAGGCCTATAATCAGAAATTGTTTGCTGTACACTGTACTTCTGGCACCCCCGCTGATACAGCGCCTGTGTGCATTGCACCCTCTGCACCCCCCACCCCCGTTACACCCCTGCTCCCTAGCGACCACTCCAGACACGGGACAACACAGCCAAAGCAGTTTCACTATTGGTCGATGGCTCGGATTCGTCTGTCAGTATACTGTATGTAATAAGGCTTTACACTGATGATCATATTGGCTGACAAACCCTTATAACAAACGGGTTAACTCAGTAGTACCAGGCAAAAATGAACGAATGAATAATTGTGAAAGCTCAGAATAGTTTAGGTTCCCAGAATAGTTTGAGTTCCCTGAAATGAGCTGGGCTGCCCATTCTCATTCCTAACCTTGTCGCTTTGGATATGTCATTCTGTGAAAAAAAAAAGTTGCAAGAATTAGTTGTTTTTATTTCATTATCTTTGTACACTATGTGCGGCTTAGTTGCACCTAACCCTGCTGTGTGGAGTTCTCAAGCCTCGCGATCACTTGGTTACATGTTGGTTACAGGTTCTAAAATGGTGCTATATTTTAGGCAACAAGACAGTTATTATGATAATATAAAGTTGTATTCGGTGACTTATACAGCTCAGTAATCGAAAAAAGTATGATAGTGTGGAGTTAGAAAACAACGAGACAGGAGACGTGAGAGTAGACGTAGTCGAGGTAGTTTACTAGCTCCAACTTTACATGTCATATATTCGACAACGACACTGAACTCTCTGGCTGGTGACGGAAGTGCATTCTCTCTTAGGTGAATGTCTCTAGTTATATAGATGTGGGTCACCACACAGGCCCCCCCAGAATTCACCTACACAAAACAATGCAAAACAGCAAAAGCGCAACTCATGAACATAAAAATAGACTCTACAACAGAACAGTCAATGACATAGTGCAAAGTCACGGGGAAAACAAGTGACGAGTCGGGGGGTGGACCCTGCGGCCATAACGGCTGCGCTTCACAGGAGGGGAAACAGATGGGGCCGAAACCCGGGCCATAGGCGGGGCCGAAGCAGGAACAGAGGCAGGTGCCGGGGCCGACCTAG
Source organism: Lampris incognitus (assembly GCF_029633865.1). Lineage (NCBI taxonomy): Eukaryota > Metazoa > Chordata > Actinopteri > Lampriformes > Lampridae > Lampris > Lampris incognitus. The sequence goes on from NC_079211.1 coordinate 107,650,435, forward strand.
GAGGGCGTCCCCGCCGCGGGGGTAGGGCCAATTGCATTGGCTCCCCAATGTCCAAGTGAGCAGGCTTGAGACGGTCTATAGCGACCCGCTCCGGCCTGCCCCCCATGTCCACCACAAAGTTCTTATCCCCCGCCTCCAGGACGCGGAAGGGCCCGTCGTATGGGGGCTGCAGCGGGGACCGATGGCTGTCGTGCCTAATGAAGACGTACCTCGCCGATGGCAGATCCTTGGGGACGTAGGACCGGGGGAGGCAGTGTTGAGACATCGGAACGGGAGCGAAGGCACCGGCAGCGCTCCGGGACGCACTGAGGTGAGAGGCGGCCGACCAGGGAGTCGTAGCATCCGGAAGAAACTCCCCCGGAACTCGCAGGGGCTGGCCATACACCAGCTCAGCGGAGGAGGTCTGGAGGTCTTCCTTCGGGGCCGAACGCAGGCCGAGCATGACCCATGGGAGCCGGTCCATCCAGTCGCAGCCAGTGAGGCTTGCCCGCAGAGCGGCTTTCATGTCCCGATGGAACCGCTCACAAAGTCCGTTGCTCTGCGGGTTGTACGCCGTAGTGCGGTGGATCTTCATCCCCAGGTGCTCAGCGACCGCCGTCCAGAGCTCCGAGGTAAACTGGGAGCCCCGGTCGCTCGTGATGTCACCCGGTGTGCCGAAACGGGCCACCCAGCAGCCGATGAACGCCCGTGCTACCTCTGCTGCCGTCGTGGAGGACAAGGGAATAGCCTCTGGCCACCTGGTGGCCCTGTCCACAATAGTGAGGAGGAACGTATAACCACGGGAGGGGGGCAGGGGACCCACCAGGTCAACATTGACGTGGTCAAACCGCCTCTCTGGAACCACAAACGGCGCCAAAGGGGCCTTGGTATGGCGGTGCACCTTGGCGCGTTGGCACGCCACACAAGAGCCGGCCCAGGCTCTAACATCCTTACGGAGCCCAGGCCAAACAAACTTGACGCTCACCAATTTGGTCGAGGCCTTCACTCCCGGGTGGGAAAGGCCGTGGACGGTGTCGAAAACTCGGCGCCGCCAGGAAGTAGGCACCAGGGGGCGCGGTTGACCGGTGGAGATGTCACAGAGGAGGGTGGTGTTGGCCGCGTCGAACGTCACGTCCTCCAGCCGTAGCGCCGTAGGGGTCGACCGGTAGTCTTGAACGGTCGCGTCCTTGGCTTGGTCCGCTGCCATAGCGGCGTAGTCGAGTCCCAAGTGAACGGCGTTAACAACCGCCCGTGAAAGGCAGTCGGCGACGGAGTTATCCTTGCCCGACACGTGTTGTATGTCCGTGGTAAACTCGGAAACCGCCGCGAGATGACGCTGCTGACGCCCAGACCACGGTTCTGAGGTTTTGGCCATACAGAACGTCAGCGGTTTGTGGTCCACGAAAGCGGTGAACTGTCGGCCCTCCAATAGGAACCTAAAGTGTCTGGTTGCGAGGAAGAGACCCAGTAGTTCCCTATCAAAGGTGCTGTATTTGCGCTCGCTCTCACGGAGTTGTTTACTGAAGAACGCCAACGGCTGCCAGCCCCCCCCCACCCACTGCTCACACACGGCCCCCACGGCGTAGTCGGAGGCATCCGTTGTAAGGGCTATGGGGGCGGCAGGCGACGGGTGAGCTAGCAGCGCAGCGTTGGCCAGCGCGGTCTTGGCGGCCACAAAAGCCTCGTCCATCCCCGAAGACCAGTGCAGCTCGTCCTTAGACTTCTTACCCCGCAGGGCCTCATACAGGGGACGCATGATGTGGGCGGCACGGGGCAGGAAACGGTTATAAAAGTTCACCATGCCCAGGAATTCCTGCAGCGACTGTACAGTGCGGGGGTGGGGGAACATGGTGACAGCCTCAACCCTGGCAGGGAGGGGAACGGCCCCCTGTGGAGTGATGTGGTGCCCGAGGAAGGTGATGGACGACTCCCCGAACTGACACTTAGCTGGGTTGATGATGAGGCCGTGTTCGCTGAGCCTGTCAAACAGCTGTCTGAGGTGCGTCATGTGTTCCTCCGCCGACGCGCTGGCCACGAGGATGTCGTCTAAGTACACAAACAAAAATGGCATGTCACGGAGCACAGAATCCATAAGGCGCTGAAACGTCTGCGCCGCCCCTTTAAGGCCGAAAGGCATACGTAAAAACTCAAAGAGCCCAAAGGGTGTGATGACAGCCGTTTTTGGGACATCCAGTGGGTGGACCGGCACTTGGTGATACCCCCGCACTAAGTCGATTTTGGAATAGATGGCAGCGCCCGCCAGGTGGGTAGAGAAATCTTGTATGTGCGGTATGGGGTACCGGTCGGGGGTCGTGGCATTGTTTAGGCGACGGTAGTCCCCGCACGGGCGCCAACCCCCGTTGGCCTTAGTAACCATGTGAAGAGGGGAAGCCCACGGGCTGTCAGAACGGCGGACAATGCCGAGGCGCTCCATAGTCGAAAACTCCTCCCTGGCTATTGCGAGCTTGGCCGAGTCGAGGCGTCGGGCCCGGGCGTAAACTGGGGGCCCCACTGTGGTGATATGATGTTCCACGCCGTGCTTGGCCACCGCCGAGGAGAAGGTGGGTGTGGTCAGCTCGGGGAAATTTGCGAGCAGGCGTTGGTATGGATCCCCGGTGGAGAGTGTGTTAGCGAGGCACAGCGCTCCAGCGCCCCCAAGCGTGCAGGGGTATGACGCAAAAGAGACGGCATCAATCACGCGACAGTTTTTAACATCCACCAGCAGGTTGAAAGCACAGAGGAAATCCGTACCTAGGAGCGGGGTGGATACAGCAGCCATCACAAAGTCCCAGCCGAAACGTCGGCCGCCAAAACACACGTCCACATGTCTGATACCGTACGTCCGAATGGACGTGCCGTTGGCGGCGTCCATCTGGGGGCCGTGACTGTCGGTCATCGTGTCCACAGCTTGTGCTGGTAGTATGCTGCGTTGAGCGCCAGAGTCAACCAGCAGCCGCCGGCCCGACAAGGAGTCTCTGATGAACAACAGCTTGCAGTCACGGCCGGCGCCCATAGCCGTTAACAAGCGCCGGCCTTGGCGTTTCCCTGAACCCTGTAACTGCAGGGTTTGCGACACCGTTTTGCTTTTGCCCCAAACCTGGCATGGTAATAACAGAGCCCGTCGTCAGGTTGGCGGCGGGCTGTCACCGCAGCCGCGGTGTCCATATAGTCGTACACAGGAGGTGGTGGGGCGGTCTGGTGGGGTAGCAGGGCATGCACAAACTGTTGCCGGTTGGCCAGGAAAACCCTGTCTGCTTCAGCAGCCAGAGAACGGTAGTCCTTGGAGGCGGCGAGAGGAGAACTGGCCAGTGCTGTGCGTACAGGTGCGGGGAGCTGCCTCAGAAAAATGTGTGTGAAAAGAAAGGCCGGATCAGCCGATCCCAGCACAGACAGCATTTTTTCCATTAAATCAGACGGTTTGCCGTCGCCGAGGCCATTCGGGGACAGTAAACGGTCTGCCTTCTCCAGCTCCGACAGTTCAAATAGTTTCAGGAGGAATGTCTTTATAGCATCGTACTTGCCAGCAGCTGGCGGAGCTTCCAACAGTGTCATTGCTCGCGCCGTTGTCGATGCGTCTAACGCCGCCACTACGTGGAAGTACTGCGTTGCATCCTGCGTTATCCCTCTCAGCTGGAACTGGGCTTCCACATGTTGAAACCACGGCCGTGGATTATGCTGCCAAAAGTCGGGTAGCTTCACAGTAGCGGTGTAAATGCTAGCGTTAGCAATAGCCATGTTGTTAGCACCGGCGTCGTCGTTGTCAAACATACTCGTATTAGTTGTTCGATCACGTCGGGGTCACCAATGTGGAGTTAGAAAACAACGAGACAGGAGACGTGAGAGTAGACGTAGTCGAGGTAGTTTACTAGCTCCAACTTTACATGTCATATATTCGACAACGACACTGAACTCTCTGGCTGGTGACGGAAGTGCATTCTCTCTTAGGTGAATGTCTCTAGTTATATAGATGTGGGTCACCACAATAGAGAAATTTACCACATGCCGCGAAAACACTATTTGCCGTAGATCTCCACGAAAACATGTCCGAACTCCGTGAAAATTATTGGGGAGGCCGTCTGCTGGCAATGTGGGGAACTGACTGGAAGCACACCCTACTTGACCCTGTATGTAAAAGGTCAGTATTACATTTAACCCTGCGTTAGGAAGTGCCCCGCGCACCCCTACGTGTGTGAGTGTGTATCAGTGACGTGGAGGTGAGGTCAGTGGGCATTCCCAAATGCAAATTACATCTTTATGTGCGTGTGTATCAGTGACGTGGGGGGTAGGCATTGGGCATTCAAAAATCCAAATGACATCCTTTTGTGCTCTCCAATGTTTTATAACAACCTGATCCTTCTTCAACTGCCACAGAATTCTAGAAGGTTGTGCCCCCTTGGCTGAAGTACATTCCAAGTGAAAACCCACACAAAAATATTATCCATTTTCTCTAATTTTTCCCTGAACTCAATTCAGCTCTGATGCCATCACTGCAGCCCCATATGTCTGTGCAACTAGCTTTTCCTTGCAATTGTAAGCATCTAAAATGCCCAAGACAGGCTCTGCCACCACAGCAGCTCTCCGGTCCTTGCTGACAAAATCCCTAAATCCTAAAAATCTAAATCTAAATCCCAAAAATGCCTCCACTTTGGCAGACATACCGCAATACAACAGATAGCTGCACTTTGTTGGTTGTGTCAGTGGTCTCATCGATTTGTACAGACAAGAAAGGGGCTGTATCTTGAATGTTCTGTTGAAGTGTCACTTACTGCCAGGATAAGGCCGTTCTGAATACGGTTCGATGTTCCAGAAAACACAGAGGAAAGTTCAAGATGCGTCGCCAACCGCTGGTCTTTCTCCTCCCTGGTTTGATGAGTCGGTGCTTTCATTGTTTGTCCTGAAGGCTAGTTCCTGTTTCCCCAAGTAGCAAGTAGCACGTATCAAGCCCTTTAGAATCTCACGATTTCCCTCATCTTCGCGTTGTGCGTGGAGACTAAAATTGTGTTTACATACCAATACCCATGCTAAAAGAGCTTGTCTATGGTAGTTAGCTGATTTAATTGGGATTTTGTTAACAGAAAAACTAAATTTTAACAAAAAGTCAATGCCACCAGTAGAATTAAATAAATATGCGGGAAAAGCATACCAAATACTGTTGGGATTCTTTAAAAATTCTATAAGCCACTTTATCTTAAAAGTATTATTCAATAAATTAAAATCCAAGACTTCAAAACCACCTTGTTCTTTATAACCTCTAATAACTTATTTTTTAAGATAATGGGTTTATTTTCCTCCAATTCCATAGGAACATTTGTTGGGACACTGAACGACAATGATACATATACTGATGTAGCGATTCCTTCTGCTTTGGATAACAGAACCCTACCAAATATGGAAATAGCTCTCATTAACCACGAATTCCATTTCAATTTTTTTCCATTAATAGGATCAAAATTTAATTTAGATCGTTGCTTCAAATTCCTACAAATAACAATACCTAAGTAAGTCACCTTTTCTTTGACCGGGATCCCATAACAATCTGACAGATCCAAGGTTTAATTGGGAATAAGACCTGAAACATTAGTAAACTTATTTATACCTGACTTTGGTCTTTCAGAAAATTGCGGTATCATCTGCTAAATGACCAAGTTAGAAAATTCTCCCCACTGCATTTATTCCTAGGAAGGTGATTTATATATATATATATATGAGTAGCAATTTTTTGGGTAACTAACAAAAAATAAAAAATAAAAAATGGAGATACTGGACAGCCTTATCTAATACCACGATGAATGTTAAATCTTTCTGATTTACCATACATTTAACTTCACAGAGCTGGAACACTGTAACAGTCATTATATAGTTGCCGGATTTCCTTTTTAAAAATATTTTCCAAAACCAAAAAAGGGAATGGCTTTAAAGATAAACTCATGTTCAATCATGTGAAAAGCCTTGTAGAAGTCAATAAACAAAATAAAACGTTCATCAGGTATTAAATTATTATCTATCATATCCAGTATCAAATGAATATTATCACTATGTCTCTTTTGCATAAAACCGGATTGCCCTATGTTTCGTTTGTATAAAACCGGATTGCCCTATTATCTGATTTAATCCTTGTTTTAGGCTCTTAGCAAAACCTAAAGCAAATAATTTACCATCATTGTTAAGCAGACTAACAGGTCTCCAACTTTCAATGTGTAGTCTATATGTGGTTGTCTTGGGAATTAATGTAATGACCCCTTGCATTAACGTACTAGGAAGCTTACGCTTTGAATAGATTCTCTAAACATGACTAGTAAGAAAGGTGCAAGTTTTGAGGTGACGTTTTTATAAAACCCCCCTGTCAGACCGCCATTACCATGGGGATTTGTTATCTTTAAGACATTTAATACACTCAACAATTTCAGATAAAGCTATCTTCTTTTCACAAAAATCTCTAAAGTCATCATTTATGGTATTTGTATCTATTGAAATATTGTCTAAGAAGAACTCAATATGAAAAGGTGCAAGGACTGAAGAATATAAGTTTTGATAAAATTGAGCTACATGTTGAGAAATTATTTTAGGATTATGAGTTACCGTGCCATTAACCATCAACTTACTTATTGCTGGATATTCAGCTTTTCTCTTTTCTAATCCAGAAAAATATTTTGTATTTTTCACACCTTTTTCAAGCCACCACAATTTTTCATTTGCAGATCTAAAATTTCTTTGATTTTAATTTATCTCTTTTTAATTTTGCTAATAATTTGCCTTTCTTATTAGCAACCTTTCGAATGTCATATTTCTTTATTTCCCAAAATATCCATAAATACCTATAGCACAGGCTTGATTCCAATACTTACCAATAATATTGTTAATTTCCAATTTAAGGTCTTAATTTTTCAGTACAGAGTTATTAAGTTGGTAGCACGGTGGCACAGTGGTTAGCACAGTCGCCTCACAGCAAGAAGGTCCAGGGTTCGAACCCCGGGGTTAGCTAACCTTGGGGGTCATCCCAGGTCAACCTCTGTGTGGCGTTTGCATGTTCTCCCCGTGTCTGCGTGGGTTTCCTCCGGGTGCTCCGGTTTCCTCCCACAGCCCAGAGACATGTAGGTCAGGTGAATCGGCCATACTAAATTGTCCCTAGGTGTGAATTTGTCGGTTCTGGGATGGCCTGGTGGCCTGTCCAGGGTGTCTACCCGCCTGCCGCCCAGTGACTGCTGGGGTGGGCTCCAGCATCCCCACAAACCTCAGAGCAGGATAAGTGGTTTGGTTAATGGATGGATGGAGTTATTAAGTTTCCAGGGCCACTGCATAACGTCATCAATCCAGCTACTCATGCTGCTGTAACTGTCAGCAGGAAGCAGCAGACACTGACCCACTACAACTTGTCACCGTAGTAATGGCTGCAGCGCAAGATGGCCGAACACACAAATTGGTTGCCGGATTTCTCTATAAAGCTGAAGGTGCAGATACACAGAATCTGGCGAGGACGCATATGGGCACATTGGACCACCGAACGCTCTGGCCGGTGGGTGGTGCTTGGTTTTGGTTTGTCCGTTTTCAACATGGCGGCCAGGTCACAAATTTTATCATTTTACAGCTAACCAGTACACTAAAATATTTTTTTTCTGAAGAGCTGATGTAAGAAATAGGCAATGCAGTAAGAGTCTTGATTCATATTTGATCAGCACTGCCTAGTTTGACAGTTTGATCTGAGTTTCGTGAGTTGGGTGCATTGCGCTGGATGGACTCATTTGCATAAAGTTGAGGTCGAGTCGTGTTTATGCAAATTCCTATACAGTGCTGCTTGAAAGTTTGTGAACCCTCCAGACAGGGTCACTGTTTTTGTAAAAAACATTAAAATAAGCTTATTACACATATATCCAAATCCCAATTTGTAAAGCACACCTTCCAAATAATGGACACACACACAAAAAGAGATATATTTTCATTATTTAATTCAACAAAGGTGGTTTATTTCACAAAAACTGAAAATTTAACATGTGCAAAAGTATGTGAACCCTTGTATTAGTAGCTTGTGGCTCCTCCTTTTGCAGCCATTACTTCAACCAAACGTCTTCTGTAACCACTAACCAGTCTCTCGCATCTGCTTATGGGGATTTTTGCCCACTCCTCCTTGCAGAACTCAGCCAGTTGAGAGAGGCTGGAGGGACATCTGGTATGTGCCAACTTCTTCAGGTCTCGCCACAACATTTCAATTGGATCAAGGTCCGGACTTTGACTGGGCCAGTCCAGAGTACGAATCCTCTTTCTCTAAAGCCATGCCTTTGTAGTTTTGCTGGAATGCTTTGGGTCATTGTCTTGTTGCACAATCCATTTTCATCCCAGCTTCAACTCCCTGGCTGATGGCAGGAGATTCTGGTCAAGAATTTGTTGATATGCCGGAGAATTCATGGTTCCTTGGATAATATGGAGTCGTCGAGGTCCAGAAGCAGAAAAGCAGCCCCAGACCTTCACATTTGCACCACCATGCTTAACTGTTGGGAGGAGGTTCTTTTCTTCATATGCAGTGTTGGCTTTTCTCCAAACATGTTGGTTTTAATTGTGACCAAATAATTCTATTTTGGACTTGTCTGTCCAGAGAATGGACTTCCAGAAGGCCTCTGGTTTGTCCAAGTGCTCTCTGGCAAAGTTGAAACGGGCAGCTTTGTTCTTTTTTGAGAGCAGAGGCTTACTTCTAGCAACCCTCCCATGAATGTCATGGCTATTCAATTTTCGTCTGATTGTAGATGCATGCACATTTGTCCCAGATGCTACCAGAGAGGTCTGCAACTCTCTAGAGGTGATTTGTGGGTTGGCCTTTACCTGATGTATTATTTTTCTGGTGCTTCTGGGTGATAGTTTTGATGGGCGTCCACTTCTAGGCAGAGTTGCTGTCACGTTGAAGGCCGTCCATTTGTAAATTATATGTCTTACAGTGGATGGATGGAGCTGGAATCTTTTGGAGATGGTCTTATAGCCCTCCCCAGACTGATGGGCTGTCACTACCCTCTTCTTCATGTCCTCGGATATCACCTTTGCTCTCGGCATTGTTGATTTGTATGGGACCACAGTGGTTTGGTTGGTTTCCTCTCTCTTTTAATTAGTGCAGGCCAAACCCTTTCCCAAGGATGTCTCATTTCATTGGTCTGCTTAAATGATTAATTAAGCACCCAAATGTGTTTCACCTATAAGTCTGTTACCTGCTTGACTTAACCAATGCAGCTGGGGGTTCACTTACTTTTGCACATACCCTAATTCCATGTTTCATGTAGTTTTTGGGTTACTTAAACAAGTCCCACTAAACAAGTAGATGCAATTGATAAACATATATCTGACATTTCATATATAAAAACTGGTGATGATACATAGAATAAGAAAATCATGGTAAAACAACAGAAACATCTAAACTGCTCAAGGGGTTCACATACTTTCAAGCAGCACTGTATGTGTGCGTGCATGTGTTTGTGTGAAAGAGAGAGCAAAAGAGCGATTGAGAATCAGCCTTCAATGTGAGGGGCCATACAAGCCATAATTCATTCTGGCCCTATCATATACATACATTCTTCTTTCACATACATATATTGTCACTCTCACTCTTAACTTACATCCACTCTCATGAGAAAGAAGAGTGTATGTAGTATGCGAGAGGGCCAGAATGAATTATGGCTTGGATGGCCCCTCATACCTTTCCAAACGTCTTCCCAATTTCATGTGTAAATGAGTGAAGAAAAGGAGAATGCCATGTTGGCTGGCTATTTCAGTCCACACGCCTGTCACTTACACATTCACACCCAAGACACACACCCCCAATAAGTCTGTGTCCTGTGTACACATGTCTGTGTATGTTTTTTTTTTCTTATGAGTGTCTGTGTTCCTATACAGGTGCATGTCCATGTGAGTGTGTTAGTGTGTATATCTATACGTTTGTGTGTCTGTGTGTGTTCCTACCAGTCATTAATGTTTGTGCATAAATGCGTAAATGCCTGTGCTCATCTGGCTCGGCCAGCTAATTCCGTCTGCCAGAAAATGCCCCGTAGCAAAAAAATTGGAGAAGACTTGAGTGTCCGTTACTCTGTGGATGTGACACCGTGCCAAAGAGGGCTCATTGCCACGCTCAATTAGCATAGCCCAACACCTTCCCCATCACATCCTTAACTTTGCCAGAGACAGGTCCAGGGTGCTGCGACAAAAGATCCCCAAACTGCCAAAAACGACTCTGAAATATTGCAAAGAACTTGATACTACCAAAAAGTAGTCCAAAATGCTTTAAACAAAGTAAAGCAGAAAAAATTCTGCACTGATTATGAAAGCCCTCCTAAGTAAGCAGATTATTATCTAACTGTCTTTGATTAAAGCCTGCCAACAAATGCTGACTGCCAAACAGTGTTTGGCCGTTTGGCCACAGCAGGAAGAACAGCGCGCTCTGCATGGCCAAGTCTTTGTACCATGTCCACCCTTAACACTAGGACTGAAGGTCACTACCATGTTGCTTCTGTTTTTCCTCTTGCTTTAAGATCGCATTAATTCAAGCTCCGTTGCCTTCTTTCTTTTACTTACTTTTTCTTTTTTTTGTCTTATCTACTCTGCTCTCTCTCTCTCTCTGTCTTTCTCTCTTCTGCTCTTTCTCTCTAGCTATCAGTGTTTAGGCATATGGCTGATTGGGGAAATTTAACCTTTTACCCTCCTATTTTCTCCCTCATTCACTGTATGGATGCAGTTCTCCTAAATCCCCACCCCCTTTCCTGGCTCTCTCCATTGCTTCAGCTCTCTATGTCACTAAATTCGCACCCTCCCTCTTCTTCCATCTTTACTGCCAGTATTTAGGGTCTGGCTAACAAGCCATTTAGGCTCCATCTTCGCTGCTCCTTAATCACACATGCAATATTCAAACGTGGCTGTCAGTCAGACAGCCCTATTAAGACTGTCACTCCCTCTCTGCTCTCTTCTTCACACTGATTTTTCCTGCACCACCCCCACATCTCTGCCACTCCTGCTTCTACCCGCACTCTCTCTCCCCTCTGCCCCTCATCATCCATTTTCCCTCACTTCCTCTCTCCTCCCTCCCTGTCTCCAACTCCAATACCATCTGCACGCACAGAGAAAGCGAAGGATCTTCAGTCTTCTGAGCCCCCCCAGTACGTTGTGCTCTGCCATTTGGGTGCTGGAGGTTTCCATCTCCTTATAGATGCTAGGTGCTTTTATTCCTTTTATGGACGTTTAGCTGTGAAAATTGAGTCATTCTTCAATTCAAATGCCTTCTGTGATGTCATTGGTGGTTAAATTTGATCCACTGTTGAAGTTTATGGAGGCTGATTACTGGTAAAAATGATCTGTAAAAAAAACTAAAAGATGACAGATTGTAGTGTTGAATATCAGCAGCAGAGGGTAATATATGTTGTAGAAAAAATTGTACACACAGTATAATATGGTATGGTAGGAATATGGTGTCAGTTACTCTTACTACCGACAACTAGTCGGACAATAGCGTGCAGTGTGTGTGTGTGTATCATCAGTGTAATGTCTTCAGTGCAGTACTAAAGATGTGACTTAGCATGGATCACCACTGCATGAGGATATCACCTATGTGTTTGTTAGCCTATACTTGTTGCAGGGTGTACAGAAATCGACCTATCATGCTGCAATTCAGTACTCAAGATGATCTTATTTATTATTTTTTTTACTTCAAAATGCAATCACGTTCTCTTGTCTTACTGTTTAGCATCCCACTAAAGAAAAATTCCCAATAAGTGCAAACTTCCATCCGCCCATCCATTATCCAAACCGCTTATCCTGCTCTCAGGGTCGCGGGGATGCTGGAGCCTATCCCAGCAGTCACTGGGCGGCAGGCGGGGAGACACCCTGGACAGACTGCCAGACCATCACAGGGCCGACACATTCACACCTAGCGACAATTCAGTACAGCCAATTCACCTGACCTACATGTCTTTGGACTGTGGGAGGAAACCGGAGCACCTGGAGGAAACCCACGCAAACACGGGGAGAACATGCAAACTCCACACAGAGGATGACCCGGGACGACCCCCAAGGTTGGACTACCCCGGGGCTCGAACCCAGGACCTTCTTGCTGTGAGGCGACCGCGCTAACCACCGTGCCACCCATGTGCAAACTTGTATATAACAATTACAATAAGTTGATTGCAGTATCAACAATCCCACAAACAAACAAACTTGAATGTAACCGTAAACCTAGCTACGTCATACAGGGTAGGGAGCTATGTAAACACGGCGTGGGAGCGCCCTGCAGATCTTTAACATGATCACGTCATACGCGATGTTGAAGCTCATCTCCGATGTGCAGTTGTGAGGCCTGCTGTTGTTTAGTGGACTCAGCCACACTTTAATTGGCTCAACTTTCCAGTTAATAGCAAAGACAAGACAACAGTTTGAGTTAATAAGTGTGTCTCTCTCCTTACCCCCAGTCCTCGTTTGCTCTGTCGTTGTCTCTCTGTCAGTGCAGCGGATGAGTATCCAAATGCAATCACAGACAATTATACTCCTCGCTTTGAGTTTTGTGTATGTGTGTATATGTGTGTACATTTGTGTGTCCGTGTTTGAACCAATTAGGGACTGACTTACTGATTAGCCATCAGCTCTCACGCCGCCAGGCAGCCTGACAATAAACAAAACACACACACACACACACGCACGCACAAACACACAAGTACACTCACATTCACAACCAAATGGCCTTTAGGAACACTCACCCACATACAATCGATCTGTCCATACACACACACACACACACACACACCTGCTCATCAACACAAATTAAATGCATATAGTCTCTTCAAACACACAGATGCACACACACTTTCGACTTCTACTGTGCACACAGGACAGACAACACACTTTCACACACAGCAGGATGAACTGTGACTAAGGTCTAGTCCACACGTACACGGGTATGTTTCTAAACGGATATTTTCTTCCTCCGTTAAAAAAAAAAAATCTGCCCACACGACCTTCATTCTACAAGATATCTCCGCAAAAGCGAGTACAAACGCTCAAACACCCATGCCAGTGGGTGGCGATAACGTCTACATCAACAATACGTCAAACACCAAAGAAGAACACTCTGAGCATGCGCAGTGAGCTTATTTTCCTTTGGCGGTAGAGACGTAAACAAGTGCGATCCTTCCACGCGTTACATCCCCCTGGCGAAACTCCTCACTGTCGGGTGAAAAGCAGCAGCTGGCGACTCCACGTGTCGGAGGAGGCATGTGGTAGTCTGCAGCCCTCCCCGGCTCGGCAGAGGGGGTGGAGCAGCGATCGGGACGGCTCGGAAGAGTGGGGTAGTTGTCCAAATTAAATGGAGGGGGGAAAAAAAGGGGGGGTTAAAAAGATTCCAATAATAGCTAAAATATTTAACTTACCCTGCAGTGCAACAACACCATTGGTCCAAAATGTTATTTCGGGTGTGTTTCAGAATTAGCTGATGGGGCTTCTCATTCTTTGATTGCAACCGCTAAGCTCTACCCTTCATTACAGTTGTGCCCCCTCCGGTGTTAAGTCTGATCTTCAGAATGTATCCTTCCACCACACTGGAACCCCTTCTACCTTGCACGGGATGATATCAAGGACGATTTACTCCAAAATACATCACTTATTCTCTCTGGGAATGCGCTGGTTTCTTCCTGCATGTTTCGGTGCTTTCCGTCTACTTCTTGGAAGGTTCTGAAAAGCTTGACGGGCATAGCAACAGTAACTAAAGGGGGCGGGACTTTGCTGAAGGTCATTTATGAAATAGGTTTCCGCATGGTTTGACCCGGTGGGGAGCCCACACAAGGCACACTGGATGCTGAAATGACATTGTGACGTTGATGATATAAGTTGAATATTATTGCGAAATTTTTCACTTGCACTTCTCTACAGATTATTCTACTAACTGCTGATTTGTGTACGTAATATAATTTTGGCTGTCAGCAGCATATTGCATGGATGCTAACTCTTCGTCTTCCCGACATTCTTCTCTTTTTGAGCACGCTGAGACAAATTAGCTGTTGGAAATAAACAAATGAACTTGAATTGAAGTAATGATCTTAATAATGCTGTTAAAAAAGAAAGCACTTACTACCTCCCAAAGGCAAAGGTCTTGACAAACGGTCCATGAAGAATTTAACTTTCATGCCAGCAGTCGTTTTGCCAGGGTAGATGCCACTTTTATTTCCAAACGGTGGACTTCTTATTTAGCAACTGGAACCCTGCCTTTCTAAAACGGTACACATGTAGAACATTGGGATAATGAGTCTTAGCAAGCTCATTGAGTAGCTGTTGAGAGTAATTAGTATTTAATCTTGGAGAGGAGAACGGTGTGAATATTCACACTTTGATCAACACTTCCACCCCATCTCCTCCTGTTTTCCACTCATTTCATTTTCTCATCCCCTTCGTTTATTCGCCCGCCTCTCTTCGTCTCTACGCACTCACCCACTTGTTAGAAGTCTCAGAGGAGCAGGAGCAGTTTGCATCTAAATGGCCGCAAGATCCCCCCCTTCATCCTCGTACTCCTCCTCACTTCCTTTCCCTCTCTTGTTTCTGTTCCCTCTCTTACTTGACTAGAGCATATTATGGCTCTCGAATATTAAGAGTGTTAATTTGTAAACCGATAATCTAACTTTAGAAACAGTCGTGTGTTTCTTGAAAGAGAAATGAGCAGAATATTTAATTCATGAGATACAGCATATCATCATCAAATCTTTACCCGTGTAAAATAGAATTGATATACACTGCTAAAAAAAATAAAGGGAACACATAAGCAATGCAATGTAGCTCCAAGTCAATCACACGTTTGAGATATCAACCTGTCCAGTTAGGAAGCAACACTGATTTGTGAATCAATTTCACCTGTTGGTAAATTGTCTAATTTCCACCAGGTGGAAATTAGACAATTTGCAAGACAACCCCTATAAAAGGAATGGATTTGAGGGTGGTGGCCACAGACCATTTGCCTGTCCTCATCTTTTCTGGCCGATCTTTGGTTAGTTTTTCATTTTGCTAGTGCCCTCACCACTAGAGGTGGCATGAGGCGGTATCTGCAACCTACAGAAGTTGCTCAGGTAGTGCAGCGCATCCAGGATGGCACATTAATGCGTGCTGTGGCAAGAAGATTTGATGTGTCTCCCAGCACAGTGTCCAGAGCATGGAGGAGGTACCAAGAGACAGGCCAGTACACCAGGAGACGTGGAGGGGGCCGCAGGAGGACAACAACCCCGCAGCAGGACCGCTATCTGGTCCTTTGTGCAAGGAGGAACAGGAGGAGCACTGCCGGAGCCCTACAAAACGACCTTCAACAGGCCACTAATGTGCAGGTTTCTGCTCAAACAGTGAGAAACAGAATGCATGAGGATGGTATGAGGGCCCGACGTCCACAATTGGGGCCTGTGCTCACAGCCCAACACCGTGCAGCCCGATTGACCTTTGCCAGAGAACATCTTGGTTGGCAGATTCGCCATTGGCGCCCTGTGCTCTTCAAAGATGATAGCAGGTTCACACTGAACACATGTGACAGACGTGAGAGAGTCTGGAGACGCTGTGGAGAACGTTCTGCTGCCTGCAACATCCTCCAGCATGACCGGTTTGGCGGTAGGTCAGTGATGGTCTGGGGAGGCATATCCTTGGAGGGCCGCACAGACCTCTACGTGCTAGCCAGAGGTACCATGACTGCCATTAGGTACCGGGATGAGATCCTCAGACCCATTGTCAGACCATATGCTGGTGCAGTGGGCCCTGGGTTCCTGCTCATGCATGACAATGCTCGTCCTCATGTGGCCAGAGTGTGTCAGCAGTTCCTGTATGTCGAGGGCATTGATGCTATGGACTGGCCTGCACGTTCCCCAGACCTGAATCCAATCGAGCACCTCTGGGGCATCATGTCTCGTACCATCCGCCAACGCGATGTCGCACCACAGACTGTCCAGGAGTTGACCGATGCCCTGATCCAGGTCTGGGAGGAGATCCCTCAGGAGACCATCCGTCATCTCATCAGGAGCATGCCCAGACGTTGTAGGGAGTGCATACAGGCACGTGGAGGCCACACACACTACTTAGCCTCATTTTGAATCGTCTTGAAGAATTTCCACAGAAGTTGGATCAGCCTATGTTCTCATTTTCCACTTTGATTTTGAGTATGATTCTGAATCCAGACCTTAATGGGCTAATGATTTTGATTTCCATTGATCATTCTTAGGTTATTTTGCTCTAAACACATTCCTCTGTCTAATAAATAAAGATTTTCAGCTGAAATATTTCATTCAACGAGGTCTATATTGTGTTTTTAGGTGTTCCCTTTATTTTTTTGAGCAGTGTAAATATTAGTATTCAAAACAAAATCACCTCTCAATGTGGACTCTCAAGCGGGCAATGGACTGCGTCTGCTGGACATCCTCCCTACACATTTGGGCTTTCTTCGACAGAAAGGCGGGTCGGTAGACCTTGCAGGGAACGAGAGTCCACCACAAAACCTTTGTCCACCATAATGGCTGTGTCTGCTGTGAGGAGGTTAGTAATGCCAGATATCTTGAAGATCTCTCGGTCGCTCATAGAGCCAGCATACAATGCAGAGATAAACGTTATGGGGCCGTGGGGGGCAATTCCTATCAAGGCCTTGAATGTTGTGTGAGATTTGTATGTTGAGAAGACCTCACTCTGCAGAAGGAGAGAGGAGGGAGTTTGGCAGTAAATCTCTGTACAGTCAAGGATCATCTGTGTGTCAGTGTAGGACTCAAACTCTGGTGGCAAAAGAGCTTTCACTTCATCTTGTGGTATCCACAAGGCGGATGGAGCCAAGGACAAAGTAAAGTAAGTTTGTCCATGTTGTAATGATCCTGCTGGCTGTGGTGCGGTGAATGTCAAAGCGTTTGGCAAGATCTGAGAGGCAGGCCAACAGACAAGTACATCAAAAATAGCAGTAGTTCGTCAATGGGTGCCAGTTTCTGTGAAAATAAATGAAAAGGGCTTTGTGTTTTTATCATGCAGAGACCAGTTAAATCACAACAGCAATAGCATGACAGTAAAAGCAATTAAACCACCAAAAAGTGCCACGAGAGATGTTGCCTATTCACCCATGATCACACTGAGGCAGTCTTTGCCCCAGTAGCCTATGCCCTATTGTATATTGTATATAGTGCCTATTGCCCACATAAATGTGTAACCACAAACCATTCTCAACATGCACATACATGCGTCACATCAACATTGGATACAACAATGACCATCATTTCTCTTCACTGAATTTGATTCTCATAACATAACTTATTGTTGCTTTGTGTTGAGTGGAGTTGACAGAGGCAGCACTGGTGACCCTTATCATCTTGGTTTTTATGGCTGGCTCTATCAGTTGCCAAAAAGTCAAGAAATGCTTGTATGATGCAAATCTAAGAATAAAAAGATAAGCACATTAGACCTTCTTTCTATTACGGTAAACACACAGCAGTGTACATACCGGTAGACACATAATTTATTTCATATTCCAGAAAATGGTTAATTTACCTTGTGTAAAAACGAATGTCCTTGTCTGATCCTGCGAAACGTTGCAGACCAAAACAGGACTGTAGCTGCAACCTTTCCAGACAGTTTTGCCGCTCCAGTACTTTCCTTTTCAACGTTTCATTTTCCTCAGCCGACTGATCAGCCCTTACGGTGGTCACCGGTATAATGCAGTAGTCGTGATCGGGTACCCGTGCTTCCATGTCAGAGTCGGAGTCAGAGACTGGTAACACTATGTCCGGGGAAGGGCATCTCGGGCGGCATTGCCAAACATTGAGCCTTGGGGCTGGAGTAGAATATTCATTCCAAGCAAAAAGAGATGGTACACTACCTTTGTTGAGTACTTTCTTTCCCCCAGTCATAACTACATCACCTGTCTTGAAATGCCGACTACAGACACGAGTAGTCTCGGAAGGAGTGAACTCATCTCTACAAATCTTAGCTAGCCACTGGGCTCGTAGCTCAGGATTCGCTGGAAATCTATGAAAGTTAATCGTCGAATTATACCGAGATGAGTAAGCACACTTAGGTACACAACAGTGGTAACTAGTTGTCGCTGTCTGTTGTCGCTGATAAGTAACCAGTCGCCTCCTCTTTGCCCCGAAGACACTCATCTTGAAAGATACAGCTAGCTAGCTATCCGTTCTCCTCACAACAAATCTGACTGGAAATGGCTATGCACTCCAGGACGCCCGGAATTTTCAATGACGACCGCTTGTGCACCTAGCCCATTGTATGAGGAAGTTGGGAGTGGCAGAGAAGTATGTAGGAGTGGTGCAGGATATGTAGTATGAGGGAAGTGTGACAGTGGTGAAGTGTGCAGTTGGAATGACAGATGGGTTGAATAGGGAGGTGGGATTACATCAAGGATCGGCTCTGAGCCCTTTCTTGTTTGCAATGGTGATGGACAGGTTGATGGATGAGATCAGGCAGGAGTCTCCGTGGACTATGATGTTCGCAGATGACATTGTGATCTGCAGTGAGAGTAGGGTGTAGGTTGAGGAGAGCCTGGAGAGGTGGAGGTACGCACTGGAGAGAAGAGGAATGAAAGTCAGTAGGAGCAGGACGGAATGCTTATGCGTGAATGAGAGGGAGGACAGTGGAATGATAAGGATGCAAGGAGTAGAGGTGACGAAGGCGTTTGAGTTTAAATACTTGGGGTCACCTGTACAAAGTAAGGGGGAGTGCAAAAGAGAGGTGAAGAAGAGAGTGCAGGCAGGGTGGAGTGGGTGGAGAAGAGTGTCAGGTGTGATTTGCGACATAAGGGTACCAGCAAGAGTTAAAGGGAAGGTTTAGAAGATGGTAGTGAAACCAGCTATGTTATATGGTTTGGAGACAGTGGCACTGATGAAAAGACAGGAGGTGGAGCTGGAGGTGGCAAAGTTGAAGATGCTTCGATTTTCATTGGGAGTGACAAAGGAGGACAGGATTAGGAATGAGTATATTAGAGGGACCGCTCAGGTTGGACGGTTTGGAGACAAAGCAAGAGAGGCAAGATTGAAATGGTTTGGACATGTGTGGAGGAGAGATGCTTGGTATATTGGGAGAAGGATGCTGAATATGGAGCTGCCAGGGGAGAGGGAAAGAGGAAGGCCAAAGAGAAGGTTTATGGATGTGGCGAGGGAGGACATGCAGGTGGCTGGTGTGACAGAGGAAGATGCAGAGGACAGGAAGAGATGGAAATGGATGATCCGCTGTGGTGACTCCTAACGGGAACAGCCGAAAGTAGTGGTAGTGGTAGTAGCAGCAGCAGCAGCAGCAGCAGCAGCAGCAGCAGCAGCAGCAGCAGCAGCAGCAGCAGCAGCAGCAGCAGCAGTAGTAGTAGAAACTGTCCTTTATACACTGTTATTGGAATATCAAGGTAAGGACAAAATCGGAGTTAAGGCAGCTAGTTTTTTTGGTAAATCTTTTGGTTTAGTAGATGAACATGCTCAGGTGTCTACATTTGATGGTCAGCTGATGCAGTGAATAAGATGTCATTTGAACAAAACAAACCTGACACAGCCATTAGCAGTTAGTTGGTAAGGGGAAAGATACTGTTACTCTAAAATGGGATAGAAAGTGTATAAGAACGCTGATGGTGTGCTCTGCAATAACGATTGAAGAACAAAACACAAAGATAGGGCAGAAAAGTTATACGACATACTTCATTCATTCATTCATCATCAGCCGCTTCTCCGGGGTTGGGTCGCGGTGGCAGCAAGCTAAGTAGGGCCCTCCAGACGTCCCTCTCCCCAGCAACGCGCCCTCCAGCTCCTCTTGGGGGATCCCAAGGTGTTCACAGGCCAGATTGGACATGTAGTCCCTCCAGCGAGTTCTGGGTCTACCCCAGGGTCTCCTCCCAGTTGACCGTGCCTGTTAATCCTCCAAAGAAAGGCACCCAGGAGGCATCCTAATCAGATGCCTGAACCACCTCAACTGGTTCCTTTCGACACGAAGGAGCAGTGGCTCTACTCTGAGCTCCCTCTGGATGTCCGAACTCCTCACCCTATCTCTAAGGCTGAGCCCAGACACCCTATGGAGGAAACTCATTTCAGCCGCTTGTATCTGTGATCTCACCCTTTCGGTCACTACCCAAAGCTCATGACCATAGGTGAGGGTTGGAACGAAGACTGACTGGTAAATTGACAGCTTTGCCTTCCGGCTCAGCTCCCTCTTCACCACAACGGTCCGGTACAACATCCGCATTGCAGCTGATGCTGCACTAATCCATCTGTCAATCTCCCGCTCCATCCTACCCTCACTCGTGAACAAGACCCTGGGATACCTGAACTCCTTCACTTGAGGCAACAACTCATCCCCAACCTGGAGGGAGCAATTCACCATTTTCCAGTAGAGAACCATGGCCTCAGACTTGGAGGTGCTGATTCTCATCCTAACCATATCCTAGGTGGATAACGGCATCAGACAAGCATCCCTTTGGCTTCCCACTCAGAAGGTGTCATACATTTACACATTGTCAGTGTCTCTAGAAAACTTATCGTGACAAAGCTGTTGCCACTGGAGGGGTTTGGATGGAAGGAGGACACAGTTAGGCAGTAACACATGCTTTCTATTTAATTAAGTGTCTCTCGCACCGTACTTCCAGAGCTTTCAGAATCCCCTCCTGGGTTCAGCCGTGTCCTCCTCAGACTCCATCCAGGACCCAGCCTCACTGTCGTATTAACTTATACTTCTTATTAACTTATACTTATTATTAACGTCCATCCAACCATTATCCAAACCACTTATACTGCTCTCAGGGTTGTGGGGATGCTGGAGCCTATCCCAGCAGTCACTGGGCGGCAGGCGGGGAGACACCCTGGACAGGCCGCCAGGCCATCACAGGGCCCACATACACACACACATTCACACCTAGGGACAATTTAGTATGGCCGATTCACCTGACCTACATGTCTTTGAACTGTGAGAGGAAACCGGAGCACCCGCAGGAAACCCACACAGACACGGGGAGAACATGCAAACTCCACACAGAGGACGACCCCCAAGGTTGGACTACCCCGGGGCTCGAACCCAGGACCTTCTTGCTGTGAGGCAACGGCGCTAACAACTGCGCCACCATGCCACCTTCTTACTAGCTTATATTTCCAAAAAGAACGTTTTAGTCGATGAAAAAAAAAAAAAAAAAAGAACAATCAAACTTGTGTGTTCTTGCCTGTTAATGTTTATGCATTTTAGCATTTCAACTCCTCATCATGGCTTTGCCCCATCCTGCAGTTATGAAGCATCTCAGTGTGAACAGATTATGTAAAGCACAAGAGTGGAAAAAATGAAAAGGATAAAAAAAAAAAATAGCAGAAGACCCATGTTCTATGAGGTGTGAATGTTTGCTGCTGAGCAAGGCCGAAGTAAAATGATAGAATCGAGGGAGAGAGAGCGAGAGACAGAGACAGACAGAGAGACAGATTTACAGGTCGTATGAGGGCACTGACGGGGGAACAGCAAGGGCGAGTGTTGCTGTGCTGTGATGCTCATCAGCTAAGTGTAGGCAGGGAACCAAATGCAATCACAAACAATCATATTCCTCACAGCATGTCATTTTGGGTACGTGTGTGTGTGTGTGTGTGATTAGACAGTGCCTTTCTGATTAGCCATCAAGCCTTGTGGTGCAAGTCATTGTAAGAATAAAGAAGAAAACCAACAAATACACACACGCATATCCACAGATTCTTGACTGGTGTGTGTGTGTGTGTGTGTGTGTATGTGTGTGTTTGCAATTAAGCTTCTTAGCTACACACACACATTCATATGTGTAGCTGTGGTGCCTCTTTTGTGTACCTTTGATATACTTGAGCACATCCATGCCAAAACACACACACACACACACACACACACACACACACACACACACACACACACACACTCTTACCTGAGCTCTAATGTATGCTGTGTGTGTTTGTGTGTGTACACGTTTGTTTGAATCTTTGAGCTGTTGTGCGTCTGAACTTGTGTTTGTGCGTGCGCCTGCCTGTGTAGCTGCAGCGGGTGAATAACCACAGGGTGTTGCCTTTCTTGTCACTAAGCTCACGGTTTAGTCAGCACAGGAAAAGAGGAGGAGAAGAAGAAAAGGAGGGATTAGGGGTAAAACAAAGACGAAAGGTAGCTGGAGGTGCATCACTTGTCTGCTGGGTGAAACCTGCAGAATAAGAGCTGAGAGGCAACACAATATCCCCCCCCCTTTTTTCCCCCTCCCCAATTGCACTTGGCCAATCACCCCACTCTTCCGAGCCGTCCCGGTCGCTGCCCCCCCTCTGCTGATCCAGGGAGGGCTGCAGACTACCACGTGCCTCCTCCCATACATGTGGAGTCGCCAGGTGCTTCATTTCACCTGACAGTGAAGAGTTTCACCAGGGGGACGTAGCATGTGGGAGGATCACAGAGGACCAGAGGAGGCACTAGTGCAGCAACCAGGACACACACCCACACCCGGCTTCCCACCCGCACACACGGCCAATTGTGTCTGTAGGGACGCCCGACCAAGCCGGAGATAGCACGGGGGATTCGAACCGGCGATCCCCGTGTTGGTAGGCAACGGAATAGACCGCCATGCTACTCGTGCGCCTCGAAATAGCTTTTTAAAAGTCTGTTGCCACCACTTGCATTTCCCCAACATGGGAGAGAGAGATAAATATAAGGACTTTACTGTCCTGTGAGGACAGCTTGGAGTTACGGCTGTTTTTCTACTGAGTTTTTCTACTGAGTGATACTTAAGGATGTACATCAAGCCAAGCAAGCACCCACTGAATAAACTCGTCTGAAAATAGAGTTTGGAGATGTTTTTGTCCTCATTTGTCTGTTTGTCTCTCTACCAACAACATATGTCCAAAAGGGATGGATCGGTTCCCACTAATGGTTTGGTGAGCAGGTGTCCTTTGGGCCGAGGAGCAAATAGACAGATTTCTGTGGTGAAACTCTGGGGTTACGTCTCTCAGGGAACAAGCGGTTCATCGCGGATGTGGGATGTAGTGGGGAAGTGTCTGACCTTGGCGGAGGTCAGCGCTTGCCACGGGCTCCTGCTCCCTTCACGCTCACTGGCAGCTCGTAAGGCGACGCCCAACACGACCGGATGCTCAGTGGGTGTGAGCAAAGGAAACCCGCCGTTTTCAATGCTCCTCCAGCTGTTCCCCGGGACGTCCTCCACAGCAAGGACCACAGACGATGCAGGCAGGCAGGCAGGCAGACAGACACAGACACAGAGGCTGGTGGACAGACAGGCAGGCAGACAGACAGACAAGACAGACAGAGGCTGATGGACAGACAGGCAGACAGACCAACTGACAGACAGACATACAAACAGACAGACAGAAGCTGGTGGACAGACGGACAGACAGAGGCTGATGGACAGACAGGCAGACCGACTGACAGACAGACAGAGGCTGGTGGACAGACAGACAGCAGAGAGACAGACAGAGGCTGGTGGACAGACAGGGGCTAGAGAGACAGGCAGAAAGACCGACCGACATACAGACAAACAGACGGACAGAGGCTGGTGGACAGACAGACCGACTGACAGACAGACAGAGGCTGGTAGACAGACAGACACACAGACAGAAAAGACAGAGGCTGATGGACAGACAGAATCATCGGCAGTGAGAAAGGCAGGGTGGACAGACCGGTAAGGAGACAGTCTATCCAAGGTGGACACTTGTGAGCAAAAAAGCATGTATAGATAGACAGTTATAGTTGAGAGACAGGTCGACAGAGGCAGAGACAGGGACCGATGCACAGACATACAGAACGGGAAGTGGGAGTGCAGACAGAAGAGAAATTGACAGAAGAAGTGAGAAGAACTTGACAGACAGACAGAGAGGACAAATACAGCCACACAAGTGGACAGACAGACAGACAGACAGACAAGACAGACAGACAGGGGCTGGAGAGACAGGCAGACAGACCGACCGACATACAGACAAACAGACAGACAGAGGCTGGTGGACAGACAGACAGACAGAGAGACAGACAGACAGAGGCTGGCGGACAGAGAGACAGAGAGAAAAGACAGAGGCTGATGGACAGACAGAATCATCGGCAGTGAGACAGGCAGGTTGGACAGATCGGTAAGGAGACAGTCTATCCAAGGTGGACACTTGTGAGCAGAAAAGCATGTACAGATAGACAGTTATAGTTGAGAGACAGGTCGACAGAGACAGGGACCGATGCACAGACATACAGAACGGGAAGCAGGAGTGCAGACAGAAGAGAAATTGACAGAAGAAGTGAGAAGAGCTTGACAGTCAGACAGAGAGGACAAATCCAGCCACACAAGTGGACAGACAGACAGACAGACAGGAGAACAGACGTGTGCAGAGGCAATTTTTCTAATCAGTAGGTGTGACGCGTGGATATGTTTGATGTCTCCGACATTCCTCTGGTGATCAAAGCTTTTCTTATCCCCTCACGATGGCTAACCAAACGAAACAAAACAAAGACTGGAGAGAAACCCCCCAGAATTCTCCGTCAGAGAGAACATATTGTACTGTAGGACAGGAAGGTGAAAATGTAATTCAGTCGGTGACAGTCACTGGCTTTCTTTTGAGTTGTTTGTGGTACTCTGTCATGCTGCACTGCAGGCAAGGGGAGCTGATGGCACAATGTGACGTGAGGTGACCTGAGAAAACAACGTTCAACCAGCTAGTCTGAAATCCGGACTCCTTCTCCTATCAAGCTTGAAAGTTGTCAGCGGCGGCTCTTAAGAAAACCCAGATTTCTGACCCTTTATAGTATGGATCTCACCTTGCCCCACAAATAACTCAATATCTTCACCCAGTCAATCAAATTCATGGTTATCGAGGTACGGAGCGTATCCCAGAAAGCACTGGGCAGATAGCAGGGAAACAGCCTGGGCAAGCAGTTAGTCCATTAAAGGGCAGGATCAAGTCATTCACATTCCCATTCATACCTATGGGCAACATAGGGTTTGCAAAAACAGGAAATCCAACTTAACATGCAGAGTGCATGGAGAATCCATGCAGAAAGCCTGGGATTAAACCAAATACCATCTTGTCCTCTTGCAACAGTGATTTTGAGCAGAAGAATATGATGGTTTCTCAAAATTATGCCAATCACTCTGCCTTTAACCACATTTTACAACATACACCTCAAATCTGAACATGAGATCATTTCATCACAACTCTGGCTTTTCTAACTCTCTTCTCTGGTGTTTCATTCCAAACATTCCTGGCTGTTTCTTCAAATCTGCTGTTCTCCTTTTAAGAGTGATATCAAATGGAAGGTATTTAAAATGATGAGCTTGCAGGGACACATAAAGACTAACAGCAGCACTCGCCAGTTAGCCAAATACTAGGCTGTTTCTCCTCTAACATCAGTGTTATTATTGGTTTGTCATGCCAGGAATGGGTATCATATTGTAGCGAATTCAATTGGCAGCCGGGACACGAACCCGGGTCTCCCGCACCACGAGCGACTGCGCTAACCAGTTAACTAAAGGGTCCGACCTGTTAGCCAAGGGCTAGCGAGTCTACACATCTGTGGTCGTTACACTACTCCCCCCTCCTTTGGGAAGCGCGTTCCCGCGTTTCAGCATATCAGCTCCCTCACACCTCTGGGTGCACGCGCTACCAACAGCCTCATGGTCTCACCATCCCACTTCTGACACCAATGTAGAGAATTTGGGGGCAGCCGGGAACCGCTGCAGTCAGGATGCGACGTAGTCGGGCGACTACGTTAATCACTCGTAAGGGTCTGACCCATTAGCCAAGGGCTAGAGAGTCTACACATCTGTGGTCGTTACAATATATTAAAGAGCCTTCATTGGGTACTCATGCTGGATCACTAGCTACCATCTATATCATGTTCCAGACAAAGTTAGATGTGGATAGTTCCTACTTGATATTCTGATGTACGACTACAAAGCGTTGCAGCGCGGAGTGCGAAAAGATTACATAAATGGCTCAGCCATATAAAGGATACTAATTGATATGCAGCGGCAAGCTAAGCTAATGCTAACATTTCGTGATCAACCCACGTGGTTACACACCAGTCGCTGTCAGCGTAGCAGGTTTTACTATCATGCCATG
The DNA here is from genome assembly GCF_029633865.1 of Lampris incognitus. Classification (NCBI taxonomy): domain Eukaryota; kingdom Metazoa; phylum Chordata; class Actinopteri; order Lampriformes; family Lampridae; genus Lampris; species Lampris incognitus. The sequence goes on from NC_079211.1 coordinate 107,676,444, forward strand.
TTGGAAATTTGACTCAACAAGTCACTTTAATAGCATAAAATGATCTTGAGATGACTGTTTACCATACACCTTGTACTCTGTGCTGCTCGCTGCCATATTCGTGCACGGAAAAAAGGGTTGCTGAATTCCAGCTGAGTTTGCAGCTTCGATCCCAAATTGCATTCCATCACACTTACACTTTTCCAAGTACAAACCCCAAGTCCAATGAAGTTGGGATGTTGTGTAAAACGTAAATAAAAACAGAATACAATGATTTGAAAATCCTTTTCGACCTATATTCAATTGAATACACTACAAAGACAAGATATTTAATGTTCAAACTGATAAACTTTATTGTTTTTTTGCAAATATTCACTCATTTTGAATTTGATGCCTGCAACATGCAGGCAACATGCTTTTATACCTAATCATGACACTCACCTGTTTCAAATTAACCTGTTCACCTGTGGAATGTTCCAAACAGGTGTTTTTTGAGCATTCCTCAACTTTCCCAGTCTTTTGTTGCCCCTGTCCCAGCTTCTTTGGAACGTGTTGCAGGCATCAAATTCAAAATGAGTGAATATTTGCAAAAAAAAAAAGTTTATCAGTTTGAACATTAAATATCTTGTCTTTGTACTGTATTCAATTGAATATAAGTCAAAAAGGATTTGCAAATCATTGAATTCTGTTTTTATTCACGTTTTACACAACGTCCCAACTTCATTGGAATTGGGGTTTGTAGGAGGCTGGATGTTACGACTCGGAGTTGTCCGGAGTGCAGCATGAGAATGCCTTTTCATATAATAACGCACACGGGACCAACCTGGAGAACTGCTGTGTAGTGTGCTCAGTGACGTAGGGTCTGCTATCACTGCAATTTCAAAGGTCTCTCCATCTGCTGGGTGTCAAGCTCTGTCAGCAAATGCTGGCAAAACAGGACTATCAAACATAAAAGGTAGAATTTTCCCCACCTGAAAAAAAATGAAAAGTGGTAGAAAAGGTTTAAAAGCAGAAATAAAATGTTCATTCACCGAACGTTTGGTGAAGATATCACTATCTGACGAGAGGATTTGACATTCATCTTTCTTGTTCCCGCTTTTTATCTTCTGTTCTGTCCTATCCCCCCCTCCCCTTTCCTCCTCTCTTCTCCCCCCTCTTGATTTTTCCACTTCCTCCTCCTCCTTTGTGCTTTCTTCTCTTTTTTAAAAGGGTGGCTCCTCATTTTCTCTCAGCTCGTCTTTCTCCTCAGCTATTGTCATCCTCCTCTTTCTGTTCATCTGTTCTCACTTAATGCAGCTAATCCCGATACAGAGCCAGCGTAGCAAGGTCTCTGTCTCACACACACACACAGACACACACACAGACACACACACAGACACAGACACAGACACACACACAGACACAGACACAGACACACACACACACACACACACACACACAAAGTCTCTCACTCTTTCCTCGTTCTTAGTCCATGGGCCAGACAATATTTCGGTACACTCAAGGTGGCAAAACTTACTTATAATTTTTGAAAGGATCCATGTCTGTAGATGATATTTTGGTATGATAACCATTCCTGAGTGGCAGCTGTATCACAGTTATCAGCTCATGAAGTTAACCACCCCCTAAAGTAAATTGCATTTTAGACGCTGGTGCATATCCTGGTTTAGCCTCATGGTCAGGACATTTTTCAATGTTCTATAATATTGTCTTTGGTATCATTTTAAAGGGGACCTTCTTAGCTTTCATTCAAGCCCTGTTGTGGATATTTCTCACAAATATAGAGGTCACTTGAGCTCTTCAACCCGTCAATAACACACATCTTTCTGCAATGTTCGCCTAAACTATATACTTTCTTTTAGCCCTGTGGCATCTAGGAATATCAGGGACACAAAACACAAAAACTGGAATACTCACAGGACTGTAAAGATTCAGAAAATGTATAATATATCCATACTATTTCATTGTGTGAGGTGATTGTGAGCCTTAAATGAGAACTAGACCAAAGCCAGTTAGGTCACAAACTGGTCTCTATACATTTGTTTAAATACACAATCAAAATACATGATAAAAAGGAATACCATAGTGAGGTAATGAACTATTTTAATATTTTAAACAACATTGACATTTACATATACTTAGTCAATGATACATGTAATCCCATATCATTAGTGGGTATATGTAATGGTAATGGGTAGGGTAATGGGTATATGTGAATATGGTTACATTATTGTTATCAAGCTCTGGGTAACCAAGTCCAGAATCAACATCCTGTGCATCAATAGACTACTACCACAGTAATACCATCAGAATCATCACACTGTCATTCACCAAACTGCTCGTTTCTCTCATCATCTGACTCCCCAAGTTCAAAGTCCAGTTCTGGACCATCCTGCTGTTTTTGGTTACTGCAGGTCTGTAACCTGCACATGTCTGTGCATGGAAGTCCATTTGACAGGCACATGCAGCTTGGCATTTTGCATGAATGCACACACTTGCATGTTAGCATTTCCAAGACCACATCTGGTGCAGGTGGGGAGCGCATCCAGTAAATGGCCAGCTTGCCTTCATCGTCTGTCCATCCATACTCAGTAGGGCTTGGCACCACAGGGTTAGCCTGCAGACAGCACTTCCATATTGCTGCCTGATAGTTGGCTCGTTGAACATGCATAAAGAGACAGTCTCTACATGGTGGCAGCTGGCTGGACTCAACCTCTCCCCTTTTGGTGCAGAAGAGCTGGTAACGCAGTTTGTTCACCTCAGCAGTGCTGCTATTAGCAACATACATCCGACAGGTGAACTGCTCAGTTTTCTGGAACAGCTCATCACTCACATTCCATGTCTGTCCCAGTTAACTAAAAGTCTCTTGGCAGGAAGTGTGCTTTCTCACTATCTTCAGGGCATTCAGCTTCCCTCGACCAGCGAATGCACTGACAGTGTCGCAGCCTGTGAAGGCATGTAAGCCAATTAGGCTGTCACAGATGCTGTCTCCAAGTGAACTTGCCAGTTTGGTGATGTCGACAAACCATGTGCGGTTCTGAGTCCCACACTTCTGGTAGATGGGACAGGTGATGTCCTTCTGGAAGCCAAGACAAAGCACCATGACATCAGTGTCCTCAGCTGTGATGATAACTGACTTTGAGCCCGCATTTGCTGCATGCAATGCATGCAGGAGCAGACGGGTGTCAGCTTCTTCATGTGTGGAGTGCAGTTCTGCTGCTTCCTCACACCCATCTTCTGTCAACTTGTAGCAGGTTTCCTCACAGGTCATGTACAACACCTTGCCATGCAGCATAGCTCTGTATCGTGGGAGTTTCCACTCTTCCACCAGAAACTTGATGAGACTGGTCTTGTTGGAGGAACTGCACAGAAATTTTCTCCACTGCTGGACGTGGTGTCCCCCTGCAAGATTCTTGTACTGGAGAGTGATGTCTCCACCCCGGTTCAGTCATTCAGCATCTTTGATCGAAGTCTGGTGATAGACATCAAAAACAACATCAATCCTCCCACTCTGTGCTCCCTCATGGAGGACCTGGGCCAAGGCTGACTCTGCCACCTGTGCAAAGGTTTTGTTGTTGCCATTCATTTTTTGGACCAGGCTCATCCCATCAATGATGGAAGTAGATGGGATTGGGATGTCTTCTGCAGGAGATACATTCTTTTCAAGCTCTCTGGCAAGTGCAGCCTTGTTTGTTTTTCGTAAGGACCCATCAGCATTTGCCAGTGCCCATGGTAGTGGGCCCAATGGGTAGGCAAGGACATCCTTCAGATTCACCTTCCTGCTTTCAGCCACCGGGATCATGTGACTGAAAAGGCTTCTATCTGCCTTCAGAACCACATCCTGTGCTTTCTTTCCATGAGCTTGTTTTGTGCTGACATTGGAGAATGTTTTCAGACTGCTTGGTCATCTTGTCGTGGAATTTCACAGGTGGTGGGTCTGCATCTAACCTTGTTTGCTGGAATGCTTGGTAGGCCTCTTCTCCTTTCTCAAGAGCTCTCAAGAGATCTATGGTCACATCAGGTGGAGCCATGTTGCCAGTGGAGAGGCTAACCAAATCAATCTCATCAGGGGACATAGGATTGAGCCAGTTATTCTCCATAAGGTCCATGAGAGACTGGACATCTGCTTCATCTCTCTTGATCCTTGGACTCTGTAGATCTGGATGAGACCATTTGCACCTGCCTTGACCTGTCAGGTCTCTCAGCTGTCTGAGGTACATGCTTCTATACTCAGCTGTGAGATAATATTTGGTCACAGCTCCTGGCTTCAAGCTGAATCCCTTTGTCCCTCCAGCTGTTTGGGTGTCTTTGTTCACCGTTTCTTCTATAGCTTGGTCAACAGGGATTCGGCCAAAGGGATTGGTGGAGCCCAGTTGGACTGAGAAGCCTCCTTCCATGAATTCTGTGTACACATCTGGGTGTGTGATGGGCAGCTCAGACATCTGGGCGTAGTAGTAGGGGAGGTAGCGTGCATAATTCATCCTGTCATAAGCAAAACACCATGGGATCATTGCTCGAATGCTAGCCAAGTGTAGCATCCAGTCTCCCTCTCTGGATGCTCGGATGAGCCCCAACAAGATTTCAACCATGTCCAAATAGGACATCCAGAAGTTCGAGAGGCTGCCGTTTCCACCTCTAAGGAACTCACGGTAGACTTCAAATAGATCCATGATGCGTGTACAAGAGCTGTTCTCGAGGACCTCCTTCAAAGCATGTTGTGAGACTTCTTTCCCAAGGCTGTCAATGGTCTTCAGTGTCTCATTCAGGTGAACCATGTCATTCCTGTGAGTTTCTTCCAACCAGGACAGGAAACCATTCAAGGTCAGTCGCATGAGAGCCTCATACAGGAGCTTGTGTAGTCGCACTGCCCTGTTGTACTTGCGGCCATCCATAACACCAGCAATTGAGCCTTCTGCAATCATGCCAGACTCAATGCAGAGGTCTTTGAGTCCAGCATCTTGGAAACGCTTTCCTATTATTGCCAGCAGTGTGCAGATGGTGTGGAATACCCCAAGCCTAACGATGACATCATGGAACTTGTCATGGTGTTTCCATGTGATCTCGACAGCCTTCGCATACAGGGCTTGGTCAAAGACACAGACAATCTTCCTCAGGCCTAAGCACTGCATGATGCTCAGTGACTGGTTAAGCACCTCGTTGACAGTAGACATTTGTGTCGCTGGAGCATTGATGGTAGGCAGATAGCCTATATTGTCGGGGATGACAGTCATCTCTCCTCGAGTCAGGATGTTGAAGCCTGTCCAGCTGCTGACTGACTGTTCTTCTTGTTGTGACATGCGTGCTAGGACCCAAAGAAGGTTTTTCTCTCTGGCAAGCTTAGTATTGGGTGCAGTATCGGCATCTGACTTTTTGCTTTGTGGTGGCCCTACCCGTTGTCCAGCATTGTAAGTTGGTAACATTGGTGGGGGTCCATCAATGCTTCTCTTCTTTGTTTTGGGAACAGTGGGCATGGGTTGGACAGGAAGTGGGTTGACTGGCTTTGCTTGCACAGCAATCCCATTGACTCTGTGAGATGTTCCCTCACCACTGACAGTTTCTTCAAGACGGTTGATATTGTCCCGGGCTAAAGTTGTGAATATGCCAGGATGGATGTTAGCTGGAAGGGCAATGCCACTCCCTGATGATGAGAGTTTCTGGAGACACAGGGCAGTGTTGATCTCTTCCATCTGTGAATAGGACACACTGTGACCAAGTCGGTTGAGGATGTTTATCAACTCTACATTTCCTGTCAACGATTTGACACTGAATGGCAGAACAATGTGCTTGGAAGGCTTGGTATTTCCACATGTCACTGCATATACTATGTCATGGCCAAATGACTGCAGAAGGCACTGCACTCTCTGGGATGCATGATCAGGATCATTTGAGCCTGTGAGTAGAGAGTACAGGAAGATAATGAGCGACTCTGGAATGGTAGGACATTCTGCTTCTGGTTTGACTTCAGGCGGCCAGGTTTGAGGAACATCTTGACTTTTAATGTCTGCTCTCAATTTGATGGCTGCTTTGGCTATAACATCTTGTGCACTGACACTTTTCAGGGTCTGCAGCTCCCTTTTGAGAGACTGATTTTCTTTGGCAAGTTCCCTCATGGACAAGTTATCGGGATAGAGGAGGAATTTTCCTTTCTCATCAGGGAATATCTGCAAGGCTCCAGCAAACTCACTCTCCAGGTTTCGCCTTATGTGCTTCTTGGTTGATTCCTTGACTTGGGCAATGCCTTGGGAGTTCATTGAAGCTACCAGTCTAGAAGAGAGATCAGTCATTGTCATCACTTGAGGATTGCCAAAAAGCTCAATCCTGATGAAGAGGAACAGCTCATTGTATGCCTTATTCACAGCAGCTTCATACTGGGCTGCAGCATCATCATCTTCATTGCTGGCAACCTCTCCTTTGGAAACCTCTTCTTTGGTGTAAAGTCTATAGCATGACCTGTGGTAGTGCCCTTCAGCTGCTACAAGGTCTCTACTCACAATGGCAAGGATTCTGCTGTCCCTTTTCTTTGTGGCTGCACTCCTGATCTTTGCATCAGCTCGCAGTTCTCGACACTGCACCAGTACTTCTCTCGTATTCTGTCTTTTGGAATATTTGCTGTTTTTCTGACAAAATATGCACTCTGCATCATAAGTCCTAGATGTACTTGGAGCATGTCGAGCTACTCTCTTAGATTGTTTCTCTTCAGCAGAGACACAACTTTTCTTTTCTTTTGCAAGGAGGCCATCAAGAATTTGCTTCATAGTGAAGATACTGCGACACTTTCTGTTGTAGTAGATTGCTGGAATCTGTCCCTCAGGAATGTCTTTTGCCAGTTTCAAAACTGGTGCATGATTTTGTATCTGAGCTGCCCTGAGCAGAGTTCTCCATGAGTCGACACTTTGTAGTGAAACCAGCTTATCTGTATCATCAGAACAGTGGATAATGCACTCAACCCGTGGGCGTTTTGGTATTGGGTAAAAACTTGCTTGTTCACCAGTGGCCATATTCAGTCAGTTTTCACCTGCCACATACAAACAAATACATGTAACTTAGGTGTATGAACACTACTAAAACAAAGTTTACTTTGCTTCACCAGCGTCATATTACCATTATTTATCTTACATAGCCACAAATAGATACATTACCTAGTTGCTATGCAACAGCTGTATTTTGTCCACATGAGGCCGCTAAAATCAACACAAGATGAAAGTTCCTTGTAGCCACTTTAACTAATCATATTAACATATACATTAAAAGAACATGCTAACATTATGGGAAATTAGCTTACAATCTTCTCCAGAGTGAGACAAGAAGATATATACCAGTTTCCTCTATATGTGTTTAGTAGAAAGCTATCTGGCTGCACGTTAGCCTAGCTTAGCACAATGAATGGAAGTACACAGTACTGGTTATCCTTGGTTGTTGGCCAACTAAGAACTATCCCAGAGTTTAAGCTAGGCTAATCAGTACCAGGGGTGTTGAAATGCTATCTTTGTAAAAATCTGGGCAAATACACAATTGTGAGAGGCACAGAAACAGGTTTCCTGAAAGAAAAATGAAATAGCTGCTCATTTGGAAAGGTTATCATGTATTATTTTACTTCTGTTAGTGTACCAAATAAAATCGCACCAGTGAAGTTGTGTCACCTTGGGTGATATCGATATCTGGTCTGACCCATGGACTAACTGGCTTTGGTCTAGTTAGTTTCTTAGTAATAATGCCCTTCTAATTTAAGGTTCACAATCACCTCACACAATGAAATAGTATGGGTATATTATACATTTCCTGAATCTTTACAGTCCTGTGAGTATTCCAGTTTTTGTGTTTTGTGTCCCTGATATTCCTAGATGCCACAGGGCTAAAAGAAAGTATATAGTTTAGGCGAACATTGCAGAAAGATGTGTGTTATTGACGGGTTGAAGAGCTCAAGTGACCTCTATATTTGTGAGAAATATCCACAACAGGGCTTGAATGAAAGCTAAGAAGGTCCCCTTTAAAATGATACCAAAGACAATATTATAGAACATTGAAAAATGTCCTGACCATGAGGCTAAACCAGGATATGCACCAGCGTCTAAAATGCAATTTACTTTAGGGGGTGGTTAACTTCATGAGCTGATAACTGTGATACAGCTGCCACTCAGGAATGGTTATCATACCAAAATATCATCTACAGACATGGATCCTTTCAAAAATTATAAGTAAGTTTTGCCACCTTGGGTGTACCGAAATAGGAAATTTTGGGCTCTGGCCCATGGACTCTCTGGTTGTCAATGAAGCTGCTACGTGGCAGCTCATATAAAGTGCTACACCTTGTTCTTCTGTTGTATTATAATCAGGTTACATAAAGAGGTAAAACAGTGAGACCTCCACCCTCATAGTATGTATATCAGACCCGTCACCTACAGTAGTTAGTGTCATTAATCTAGTAGGGATTTCACCATCAAAAGGTTGAAATGAGGCCAAATGGAAGGAGATTTTCTTTTATTTTTAGTCATCTCAGAGTCCTTCATCATCTTTAAACTCTTCTGTCGGCGATGCCATGGACATCCGCATATGGAGAACTGACCGTCTGTCTCCCTGACTTCTGCACAAATATGCTTGGCGAGTCTCCTGTAACCCCGAAAGGAGCGACTGGATGAAGAAAGTAAATGATATAGCTTGTCTTCTGTGTTAAACATGGGCAACAAGAAACAAAGAACCTTTTAAATACTCTTCTCAGTGTTTGACAGCCTTGTGAGTCTGAATAATCCTGCAGGTTTTGTTTCGATAGGTGTCTGGTTTTTCGTTCTGCCAAACTCAGCTGAATGTTAACAGGCCGCCTTCTCGAAATGGTCTAGACTGAAGCGGGCAACCAGATGTTACCTCAAATCTCGTGATTGACAAAAAGCTCATGAAAATCTGTAAGATTCCTCTGGCTTGTGAGCCCAAATGCCTACAATATTGTTTATATTTCCAAATTGTACTGACTTTAAAAAATTTCAAGAGCAACTAACCGTCTTGGGACTGTGGGGGGAAACCAGAGCACCCGGAGGAAACCCACGCAAACACGGGGAGAACATGCCAACTCCACACAGAGGACGACCTGGGATGAGCCACAAGGTTGAACAACCCGGGGGTTCGAACCCAGGGCCTGTGCTGAAAGGCGACCGTGCTAACCACTGTGACACCCGGTTGAAAACCATGTAAAGGTTAAATATCCAACACGGCTCTGCCAAAGAACCAGCATTGACAGTTGTTAGTGCTGTCTGTCTGTCTGTCAGTGCTGATAGATGTGCTGGCACACCTGTTAAATCAAACACACACATTATTAATGTTACTATCTGCAGCTGTGTTTATCCTGCTATGCTTACACCACAGAGTACAAGACCAGCCTGCCATGTTTTTAACCTTCACATGGATTTTAAACTGCAGATGTCAGCACACTCACTAAAATGGTCTCGGGTTCAGTCATTCATTAACAATGTAATTAAATGACCCATTTTGCTATATTATTTACTGTTTTTTTAAAGGGTGTGTAGTCATTTGAAAGCTGTGTGTCATTCAAGACCTTGAAGTCCCACAATTCAGCCCCCTTCCCTCACGGAACCTGTGTGGCGTTGATGTGGTGTTTTATTGGAAATGGAGATAGAAAATTAATTGAAAACTCCAAAACACTGACATATATGACCAAAACAGTTTGGTCTGTAAAAAAGAGAGAGGGAATGAGTACGTGTACATACATGTAGCAGCTTCATTGACAATCAGAAAAAGGAGAGTCAGTGCGAGCTTGTACATGTATATATATATATATATATATCAATACAGATGTAGGAAATTTTTTTTTTAATACATAGCAGTACAAGCTTGTTTCGTGTGTCACGCACTCATCAGCTGCTAATATATATATATATATATATATACATACACTGGCTGGAGCACACACCTGGGTACCGATCTATGAATACACATAAACACATGCACTTGAACACACATAAAAGTCACGAATTAAACTTGGAAGCTCTTTTGACTCTTCTGGACCCAACATTTAACCCGGAGGACACACACACACACACAAAATCACTGTCTTTCACCAGCGCATGCTAATCTACACCTTAGGCAGTCACAGCTCCTGCTAACAATAGTTGGAGGGCATCACAAACAAAGCTGAGCCTTCCTTCCTTCCTCTCCACTGCCTCGTCTTCACTGAGGTGGGTCTCTCCTCTCTCTCCTCATCCCCCTGCTGCCCCCGGTGCACCGAGGGTCCATCTGCTGTCAAACATGCTGCAGGGTTTAAGCTGTATCCAGGTGTACTGCCCGACTACCTTGCCTTCAGGTTTCTCTCTGCATCTCTCGGAACAAACAAACACCAAAAAACGAAGGGTTTTACACGGCCTTTTGTTTTTTTTAATTTATTAACGTGTGCATGCGGCGCCGAAAGGCATCACAACCTGACAATACGGGAACAACGTGCCATACCCAGTGGTAAGGGATTTGATATTTTGGCCGCTTGGCAGCTGTTTTGTTGAGATTTTTTGCCCTACTTCTCCTTGATGAGATGTGGGGAAGTTTGTTTTTTCTCTTCTTAATTTAAAAAAAAAAAAAAAAAGGAGGCCGGATAAAGTTGCGCTCGCCTGTTGTGGAAGTCAGCTCACGTTCACCGTCAGACTGGGGGGGGGGGGCTGCGTCGTTTCTAATCGGGTCACTGTTCCTCTACCTGGTCAGGTGAGGTTGGCAGGACGCGCCGGACGTGACGACCTCATGTTCAATGTGTCTTGATAACTATTTTGTGTTAAACTTGCTCGCTTAACGATTGGACATTTCTGACCCATTTTCGGAAAGCAGGCGTAGCTCGGAAAGCATCGCCAGGCCCTCTTGCTGTCTGTTGAACGCTAAGTGGCCGTGTGCGACTCAGTGGGCGCCGCGTGGTGTTTTTCCTCCCTCAGTGTTGGGATTTGAACTCCCACTGGGATCAGCAGGCGCGTTCTCACAGGAAGCGCATGGCTCCCCGAAGAAAACCGTCACCAAACAGCTTTTACAAATTCCACTCATGAACAATTCAAAGCAATTTTCACAACCTCTATTTGAGACTGAACTTAATAGCTTGACTCAGTGTGAAGGCAGCCAACCCCCAACAATCCCCCTCCCCCACCGACCCCCCCCCTCCAAAAAAAACACCCCGCTTCACACTCCCACGGTCACAAACATGGACACCTGGGAGACGTCTGCTTCACCAGCAGTCCTCTGCTGGTCGCTGGGAAGCAGCACTGTCGCAGCAGGTCAGTGGCATCTTGACAATATGTGTTTTGCAAGGGGAGAGTTATTATTTAATTACAATCCCCACACTGGCATGTGACATTCTGAGCACAAGACGTCTGTTTTAACCTCTCAATTTTCTCTTCTTCATTCAAGGATTCACTCAAGACATGGAAAACAATTATAAAATCATCCATACTGCTTATCCTGCTCTCAAGGTCGCGGGGATGCTGGAGCCTATCCCAGCAGTCATTGTGCAGCAGACGGGGAGACACCCTGAACAGGCCGCCACGCCATCACAGGGCTGAGACACATACAAACACACACATTCACACCTAGGGATAATTTATTCAGATTCAGACAACTTTATTTATCCCAGAAGGGCAATTCAATTTAGTACGGCCGATTCACCTGACCTACATGTCTTTGGACGGTGGGAGGAAACCGGAGCACCCGGAGGAAACCCACGCAGACACGGGGAGAACATGCAAACTCCACACAGAAGATGACCCGGGATGACCCCCAAGGTTGGACTACCACGGGGCTCGAACCCAGGACCTTCTTGCTGTGAGGCAACTGCACTAACCACTGTGCCACCGTGCTGCAGAATTATCAATTATAAAAAATAATGGTAACACTTTAACTATGAGTTTTCCCTCTATAACCTCAGAATTATTGCTTATTTGTAGTACCATCTCAATATGCTTTGCTTAGTATGGACTTTATAAGGTGGTAGTACCATAAGAAGAGTTATTCTCCCTTACTAACACTTAATGAATATGGTCTGTTCTTACATAACAAAACACCAAACTACAAGTGTTAATAGTGTTAAATTACTGTAAATTAAGTTTTTGTTACTTAGAATATGCTCCCCATACTAAAGTGACATCTTGATCATTACTAATTCACTAGTAATTAAGTTTTTTTATGTTCCCCATACTAAAGTGTTACCAAAATAATCATAAAATAATAATTAATATAAGTTCAACTGTGCCATATTCCTCCCAGTTGGCCGGGTATGTCCAACTGGGGGGACCCTGGGGTAGACCCAGAATTCACTGGAGGGACTACATGTCTAATCTGGCCTGGGAACGCCTTGGGATCTCCCAGAAGGAGCTGGAGGGCATTGCTGGGGAGAGGGATGTCTGGAGTGTCCTACTTAGCTTGCTGCCACCACGACCTGACCCTGGAGAAGCAGCTGATGATGAATGAATGAATGAATTACTGGTTGGCTTTCCTTGTGGTGACAATAAGTGTTTGGGGCGAGGGGTGCAGAGTAGCTCAAACACACAACACACAGAAGACTGGGAGAGAGCTTGAAAGTCCTGCGGACATGGACCTGCACCACTCTCTGCCCAGCTGAATACCTTTATTGGTCGTCTTGTTTCCATCCATCCATCCATCCATTATCCAAGCCGCTTATCCTGCTCTCAGGGTCGCGGGGATGCTGGAGTCTATCCCAGCAGTCACTGGGCGGCAGGCAGGGAGACACCCTGGACAGGCCACTATGCCATCACAGGGCCCAAACACACACACACATACACACCTAGGGACAATTCAGTACAGCCAATCACCTGACCTACATGTCCTAGGACTGTGGGACGAAACCCACTGCAGACACGGTGGGGGGGGGGGGGGCAAACTCCACACAGAGGACAACCCGGGGCGACCCCCTAAGGTTGGACTACCCCAGGACTCGAACCTAGGACCCTCTTGCTGTGAGGTGACCGCACAAACCACTGCACCACCGTGCCCAAAACATTATTTAGTAACTCTAACTGTTCCATTAGACTCAGAAATGGTACCTCACCTTGTCTTGCTTCGTCTTGTTTCTCGTCTTTTAACTGTTTGAAACTCCGATGTTTTTAACCGTGTTTTAATGAACGTACTGTTGCACCCTCGTCTACCTTCTGTGTCTGTGTCTCTGCGCCAGAGATCCCCGGCCGTGCTGCAGGTTTGAGTTCCTCCTTTGTTATGACAACATGATGGGTAGTGTTGGGTGCGTGCTGAACGTATTTGTTTGTGTGTGTGTGAGTGGGAGTCGCTGTTTGTTCTGCAGGTACTCTGGCTGAAAAGATACAGCTGGTGACTTCATATATAACTCATATATATTTCAGCGTTTACTCAGAACCTCTCTCTCTCTCGCTTCCTCTCTCTCCTACACACATACGCGCGCACACACACACACACACACACACACACAGAAAACACACTCATTACAGCCGTTTAATAGCCTATTCAGATACAGTAGCCTCTTTCAACCTTATATTAACATCTAAAGCTATTGTAATAGAATAACTCTGCCTGAAAACACTGTCTGCTGGAGAGAAGCCTTGAGATGTGCGTCTGTGTTTTATTCATGTTTACATGTATCTAAGGTGTGTATCTGCAACCATGTTCCAGTGGGCTTGTGTTACTTTGGGATTTTATATGTCGCTCTGTGTTTGTGTGTGTGTTTGTAGACTGAGATGCTATGTTGTCTGACACGCGGTGGTTTATGTGTGCTTAAAGTTCCATTATTAGCGACTCCTGTGGCTACGAGTTGTAACTGCACCACAGATATACCAAATTTTGCCATTACTTAAATTCAGTGTTTGCTGGCTACTCCTTTTATGTATATCTTATGTGTACTTCCATTTGTATCTGTAATACAAACTTAGCCACAGTCATGTAAAGATAAAATCATAAAATGAAATCTAATATATATATACTTTTATATATATCCAGTGATTCAATTAAATTGACAGCTGATGACTGCTTATGGCATGAAAGAGGCTTGTGCTGTCTCATAAAGAATTTACTTGACTCACTATATATATATATATATATATATATATATATATATATATGAGTGCCTGGCCCTTTAAATGCTTTTTCAAAACAAGCCCCAACCCCTACCCCATTGGTTGTAATATTTTCTACCCCACCACTGGTTACTGTGCAAAGGAACTACCTACCCCATTGGTTGTAATGTTTTCTATTCTCTCATTGGTTCTGTCCACTGAAATTAGGGGCGTGACGCGGGGCAACGTAATATTTATTGACCGTGTGTTTTCTTTGTTGAATCACATTGGCAGCTGATGAGTGCGTGACGCACGAAACAAGCTTGTACTGCTATGTATTAAAGTTTTTTTTCCCTACATCTTAATATATATATATATATATATATATATATATATATATATATATATACACACTACCGTTCAAAAGTTTGGGGTCACCCAAACAATTTTGTGTTTTCCATGAAAAGTCACACTTATTCACCACCATATGTTGTGAAATGAATAGAAAATAGAGTCAAGACATTGACAAGGTTAGAAATAATGATTTGTATTTGAAATAAGATTTTTTTTACATCAAACTTTGCTTTCGTCAAAGAATCCTCCATTTGCAGCAATTACAGCATTGCAGACCTTTGGCATTCTAGCTGTTAATTTGTTGAGGTAATCTGGAGAAATTGCACCCCACGCTTCCAGAAGCAGCTCCCACAAGTTGGATTGGTTGGATGGGCACTTCTTGCGTACCATACGGTCAAGCTGCTCCCACAACAGCTCAATGGGGTTCAGATCTGGTGACTGCGCTGGCCACTCCATTACCGATAGAATACCAGCTGCCTGCTTCTGCTCTAAATAGTTCTTGCACAATTTGGAGGTGTGTTTAGGGTCATTGTCCTGTTGTAGGATGAAATTGGCTCCATCAAGCGCTGTCCACTGGGTATGGCATGGCGTTGCAAAATGGAGTGATAGCCTTCCTTATTCAGAATCCCTTTTACCCTGTACAAATCTCCCACCTTACCAGCACCAAAGCAACCCCAGACCATCACATTACCTCCACCATGCTTAACAGATGGCGTCAGGCATTCTTCCAGCATCTTTTCATTTGTTCTGCGTCTCACAAACGTTCTTCTTTGTGATCCAAACACCTCAAACTTGGATTCATCCGTCCACAACACTTTTTTCCAGTCTTCCTCTGTCCAATGTCTGTGTTCTTTTGCCCATCTTAATCTTTTTCTTTTATTGGTCAGTCTCAGATATGGCTTTTTCTTTGCCACTCTGCCCTGAAGCCCAGAATCCCGCAGCCGCCTCTTCACTGTAGATGTTGACACTGGTGTTTTGCGGGTACTATTTAATGAAGATGCCAGTTGGGGACCTGTGAGGCGTCTGTTTCTCAAACTAGAGACTCTAATGTACTTATCTTCTTGCTCAGTTGTGCAACGCGGCCTCCCACTTCTTTTTCTACTCTGGTTAGAGCCTGTTTGTGCTGTCCTCTGAAGGGAGTAGTACACACCGGTGTAGGAAATCTTCAATTTCTTAGCAATTTCTCGCATGGAATAGCCTTCATTTCTAAGAACAAGAATAGACTGTCGAGTTTCAGATGAAAGTTCTCTTTTTCTGGCCATTTTGAGCGTTTAATTGACCCCACAAATGTGATGCTCCAGAAACTCAATCTGCTCAAAGGAAGGTCAGTTTTGTAGCTTCTGTAACGAGCTAAACTGTTTTCAGATGTGTGAACATGATTGCACAAGGGTTTTCTAATCATCAATTAGCCTTCTGAGCCAATGAGCAAACACATTGTACCATTAGAACACTGGAGTGATAGTTGCTTGAAATGGGCCTCTATACACCTATGTAGATATTGCACCACAAAACCAGACATTTGCAGCTAGAATAGTCATTTACCACATTAGCAATGTATAGAGTGTATTTCTTTAAAGTTAAGACTAGTTTAAAGTTATCTTCATTGAAAAGTACAGTGCTTTTCCTTCAAAAATATGGACATTTCAATGTGACCCCAAACTTTTGAACGGTAGAGTATATGGCTAAACTTGAAATCATTCGGGATGAAAACTCTCTCGTACCAGAATTTATTATTGAGCGAAGGGACATTTCTAGACTAAGTACTTCCATTTTAGCCTTGCTATAAGCCCTTACATTAGTTACGCAAAATAAAGTTAATATGAGGAAGACAACAGTACACACGTTTTTATCCTACTCTAGAAATGAAGCTTGCAGAACTCAACAAATATATAACAGACACACATGTGCAGGCTCCACATTTACGTACACATAACTCATTGATAAATGCAGTGTTTTAATGCACATCACACACTGCTAAGCTAACAACAGCCATACAGCTGTGTTCCAATTCATTAGTCGCATCCTTCGAAGGCTGCATCATAGGGCTGTGTATTGGCGAGAACCTGGCGATATGATACGTATCACAACACAGGGGTTACAATTCAATATATCACCATATATTGCAATACTGTAAGCAAGGTGATATATTGTGGTTTCATAGGCCTGTGTTCTTTGTGCTCATGCTACTTCCTGTCTCAGTTTATGTTCTTACATTGGAGTGGAAGAGTCAAATGGCTGACAATAGATTACAACACTGCTATCTAGCGGTCGTGGGGTGACACACAACACAAAATGTTTGTCACGAACCTTTACATGTAAACAATAAAAAATCGATAGTGTTTTTGAGAATCGACACAGTATCACAAAATATAATATCGCGATACTAGAGTGTATTGACATTTTCTTACACCCCTACTGCGCCACAGCAGCGCCCCAAGGCTGTCCCATTCCAATGGCTCCTTCAAATGCGTCCTCCGTTTGTCCAAATTTTGAGGACACAACGGATTAACCCTTCGCGGACCTATCAGAATCAGAATCAGAATACTTTATTCATCCCCGAGGGGAAATTGTTTAGTATCCCAAGATTCATTGCGCCCCGGTGATTGGATTTGTTCCACAAGAAAATGGTGTCTGTCATCTTTGCATCTATTCAGATATCCTACTGCCCATTTGTGTGCCTTAGTTGCTTGAAGGTGGCACCACTATTCATTTTACTTTTATTCCTCTGCTTATCACTCGTTTTGGCATGTTGTCGTTATTTTCCTTTCAGTTTCTTTGACGATTGGTGCTGTCGGGCCAAATTGTGTCCGGGCTGTCAAAATGTGTCCAGGTGACGTCATCGCAAGTCCAGTTGTTTAAAATAACTTTTTGTGACCCTTTTTTGGGTTGCTAGCTACCAAGCTAACTTGTCATTGATGTCAAAAAACATACAACAGCAAATGTTGGACATTTCATTTTAATGGAAAATAGGTTTATAGAACATCTTTATTGAAAATCTCATCCATGCTACATAATGTTAGCTAACTACTTTGCTAGCTACCTAACAAGGTGATCAACCAGTAGATGAACTTTCGCCTAAAAGTATGCTTTTTTGTAGATTTTTAAAAACATATCCTAATATAAACAATTGCAAGTCGAATATAAAAGGTGACCCTGCGCATGTACTGTACGATGTAGCTAAAAAGAGTACACTATGAAACCTGCTTTTGCCCGTAATGTTACGACTCTATGAACTACAGCGAGAGAGGAATGTCAGGAACGTGAGTTGTCACAATTGCATTGCGATGACGTCACCCGGGCACACTTTGGCAGCCCAGACACAGTTTGGCTTGACAGTGCCTTGGAATCATGTCTGCCATTTTTTCAAGCACTAATAACACAAGCTGTGACATGCACCAAGCAACTGCTAATGCCAACAGCATTCCCAAACTTCTGGAGAGAAGTTCCACAGAGACATTACATTTCACTTACATGTACACTGCAGCTCCTCTTGTGCACCTAGAAGATTCCCTAAAAGTGTCAAACACCAGTCGTGCCAGACCTGAAAGTCTGGCAGAGGACCAGAGGAGAAAGCAGGCAAAAGCACCGACTGTAAAAGATGGCTCATGGGTGGATTTTATCTCACAGTGTTCCAACAGCATGTTGTGATAGTCTGTCTTAAAACATCCACATAGTAGCTGGACGTTCATTATGTTCCAATCAGAGCATTACAAAGACACAAATTAGCCAACTATTGTTGCTGTATCGCTCTTAACTGCAGCACTCCTCCAAGGTCACACAACACAACACAACACAACACAACACAACACAACACAACACAACACAACACAACACAACACAACACACACACCACGTTCCGGCTTAATAACTCCCCCAACCATCAACCCTATCGCCACTTACATATGCGCACAAGAAACCACTTGCATCCTTCATCTGCAACACACACACACACACAAACACAAACACAGAAGAAAGGTAGTGCACAATGTGAGAGTGCCACTTTGAATGAAAATCGATAGGGCAGGTTTAGTGTAATTGAATGCTTTTGAGTGCACATTTATGTGTGTGTGTGTGTGTGTGTGTGTGTGTGTATGTATGTGAGAATAGCTGGAGGTAATTGAATCTTGAACTTTGTGTGTGTGTGTGTGTGTGTGTGAGACAGCCTTTGTAGTGAAGAGATGGAGGTAATCTATATAAGTGCTGCTACTCTCCGAAACCTTTTAAAGCCTCATTTGTGGACTACGCTTGACCCAAGAGCTGTGTGTGTGTGTGTGTGTGTTGTGGAGTGCTTGTTTTTCTTGTGTATGCTCACTGTTGTTTGTTGCATAGAGGCTGGAGATGCAAGTCCTTTGTATGGCAGTGTGTGTGTGTGTGTGTGTGTGTGTGTGTGTGTGTGTGTGTGTGTGTGTGTGTGTGTGTAGCAGGGCCGTGGTTTTCAATCTGGTCCTGGGGACCCACAGTGCTGCTGGTTTTCAACAGGTGACTGTAATGAACTACCTGGCAGGATAGAAAAGCAACAGTAATTGGGGTGCTGGTGGGCTGGTATGAGAGCCACTGTAAGAGGTGTCAGGGTGTCCTGACCTGCAACCGGTGAGCGGGGGGGGGCACCCTCGCACGAGAAGGCCCTGGTTTCTGTCCTTGTGTTTCTATCCCAGATGTGCATGTTTCCCCCATGGTGGTCAGTTCAGTTGGAGTGTGTAATGTGTGTATCCGGCTAACAACTCTTTCCACCTTGAACCCAACACGCCCCCAACAGGCGACCCCCCCCCACAGCAACCCCCACGTGGTTTAAACAGCTTCCAAACAGACTGGTAGTCAGTGGTCAGTATAACAAGTGACGGTGACGTCATATATTGGGTAGTGAAGACATGTATGTGTGTTTCAGTAAAAACACTGGACTTAACTGTAGGACACACACACACACACACACATACACACACACACACACACTCATTCACTCACACACTCAGTCCAACACGCACTCTCACTCACTCACTCACTCACTCACTCACTCACTCACTCACTCACTCACTCACTCACTCACTCACTCACACACACTCACAAACACTCACTCACTCACACATACACACCAACACACACACTAATTCACTCACACACACTCTTACTCACCCACTCAGTCAAACACGCACTCTCACTCACACACACACACACTCATTCACTCACACTCACTCAGTCAAACACGCACTCTCACTCACTCACTCACTCACTCACTCACTCACTCACTCACTCACTCACTCACTCACTCACACTCACTCAGTCAAACACGCACTCTCACTCACTCAGTCAAACACACACTCACTCTCACAAACACTCACTCACACACACACACACACACACACACACTCACTCACTCACTCACTCACTTACTGTCACACACACTCACTCTCTCACACACGCACTCTCACTCACTCTCCCAAACACACACACACACAGACACACTCACTCACTCACTCACACACACACACACACTCACGCAGACACACACTCACGCGCGCACTCACTCACCCACACTCACTCACTCACCCACCCACACACACACTCACTCACCCACACACACACTCACCCACACACACACTCACCCACACACACACTCACTCAGACACACACACACTTTGTATATCTAGTCATGTGTGGGTGTACCAGCGAGCAGCCCAACTCATCAGATTCTGGTATGTTAACCCTCCCATGACAAATAAACAGAACCATTTCCTGTCAGAAACCGGAAGTGAAATGACTGCACTTCTACATGCCCCCCCCCCCCCAACAACCTACCACCCCACACACCCCAAAAAGCCTCTACTCCATCCAGAGCAAATAAAAGTGATGCCTCAGTCTTGGTGTAATGACCCCAAACTAACGCCGTCATGAGGTAACGTGGGTTGTGATGGTGTGATGGACTGGTCTTCATCATGAGGTAACGTGGGTTGTGTTGGAGTGATGGACTGGTCTTCATCATGAGGTAACGTGGGTTGTGATGGTATGATGGACTGGCCTTCATCATGTGGTAATGTGGGTTGTGATGGAGTGATGGACTGGCCTTCATCATGAGGTAACGTGGGTTGTGATGGCGTGATGAACTGGTCTTCATCATGTGGTAACATGGGTTGTGATGGCGTGATGGACTGGCCTTCATCATGTGGTAACGTGGGTTGTGATGGCATGATGGACTGGCCTTCATCATGTGGTAACGTGGGTTGTGATGGAGTGATGGACTGGCCTTTATCATGAGGTAACGTGGGTGGTGATGGTGTGATGGACTGGCCTTCATCATGAGGTAACGTGGGTTGTGTTGGAGTGATGGACTGGTCTTCATCATGTGGTAACGTGGGTTGTGATGGCGTGATGGACTGGCCTTCATCATCTGGTAACGTGGGTTGTGATGGCGTGATGGGCTGGTCTTCATCATGAGGTAACGTGGGTTGTGATGGTGTGATGGACTGGCCTTCATCATGTGGTAACGTGGGTTGTGATGGAGTGATGGACTGGCCTTCATCATGAGGTAACGTGGGTTGTGATGGAGTGATGGACTGGCCTTCATCATGAGGTAACGTGGGTTGTGATGGTGTGATGGACTGGCCTTCATCATGCGGTAACGTGGTTGTGATAGCGTGATGGACTGGGCTTCATCATGAGGTAACGTGGGTTGTGATGGAGTGATGGACTGGTTTTCATCATGAGGTAACGTGGGTTGTGATGGTGTGATGGACTGGCCTTCATCATGAGGTAACGTGGGTTGTGATGGCGTGATGGACTGGCCTTCATCATGAGGTAACATGGGTTGTGATGGCGTGATGGACTGGCCTTCATCATGAGGTAACGTGGGTTGTGATGGTGTGATGGACTGGCCTTCATCATGAGGTAACTTTGGTTGTGATGGCGTGATGGACTGGCCTTCATCATGTGGTAACGTGGGTAGTGATGGAGTGATGGACTGGCCTTCATCATGAGGTAACGTGGGTTGTGATGGTGTGATGGACTGGTCTTCATCATGAGGTAACGTGGATTGTGACGGCGTGATGGACTGGCCTTCATCATGAGGTAACGTGGGTTGTGAAGGAGTGATGGACTGGTCTTCATCATGAGGTAACGTGGGTTGTGATGGTGTGATGGACTGGCCTTCATCATGAGGTAACGTGGGTTGTGATGGCGTGATGGACTGGCCTTCATCATGAGATAACGTGGGTTGTGATGGAGTGATGGACTGGTCTTCATCATGAGGTAACGTGGGTTGTGATGGTGTGATGGACTGGCCTTCATCATGAGGTAACGTGGGTTGTGATGGCGAGATGGACTTGCCTTCATCATGAGGTAACGTGGGTTGTGATGGCGTGATGGACTGGCCTTCATCTTGAGTCCCGGGCTTGACAGCAGAGGTGGTGGTGGTGGAGGAGTGGGAGTCCCAGGCTCGACAGCAGAGGTGGTGGTGGTGGAGGAGCGTGAGTCCCGGGCACGACAGCAGAGGTGGTGGTGGAGGAGCGTGAGTCCCGGGAATGACAGCAGAGGTGGTGGTGGTGGAGGAGCGTGAGTCCCGGGATCGACAGCAGAGGTGGTGGTGGTGGAGGAGTGTGAGACTCGGGCTCCAGCAGAGGTGGTGGTGGTGGAGGAGTCTGACGCTTGGTTTTGCATGTTGAAGGATATATCAATCAGATCCACATCTCTTAGAACGTTTCATGTCATATTATTCAAATCATACGGAGTCAGCTGACTCACTGCAGCTCAGTGTGTGTGTGTGGGTGTTTGTGTGTGTAGGACAGTTTGTGTGTTTTAAGTTATGCAGCACCCCATATACATGTGTATGTGTTTGTTAGTGTGTGCATGAATGTGTGTGTAGGTGTGTGTGTGCACATTCAGTGTTGTGTGTGTGTGTGTGTTAGCGACACAGGTCATAGACTTGTCAACAGTGGAGGGAGATTAGTTCTAAATGAATGGTTCACCACCCTTTTCTCTTCCCTTGGTCCTCCCTTTCTTTCCCCCGTTCCATCCATCTGCTATTCTCTCTCTTCCTCTTGGCTCAGTCTGATTCTCTACTTCTGTCTACCCCCCCTCTCTTTCTCTGTCTGTCTGTCTGTCTGTCTGTCTGTCTCTCTCGCACTCTCTGTCTGTCTGTCTCAGATAAAGCTCCTCCTCATCTCTCTACTTCTCACTCTCGTTTCTTTCTTGTTTCTTGGTCTCTTCTCTTTCATTGTTTCTGGTTATCTGTGGTTGTCTTTTGTATTTTTACAGTTCTGTCATTTAATCTTTCTCTCAATCTCTCCACTCTACCTGTCTCCCCCTCCATTTATCTCCCCCACCTCTCTCTCTGTCTCTCTCACTCGTCCTACACCATCCTCTTTACCACTTCTTTTTATGTCTAACCTCCACATCTCTGCTTTTCTTTTTAATTCAGCATCTACCACTTTTTTTGCCTGTTTCGTTCAGCTACTACCTCTTTCTTCTTTCCTTTCATTCCATCTGACCTTTCCTGTCTCTCTCTTTAATTTCATTAAACTTTTCTCTGTCTCTCTGTCATCGAATTTCTACCTCCCCGTCTCTTTCTCGCTTCTACATCTTTCCCTCTGTCATTCACTTCCTACCCCAACCTCTCTCTCCTTCCGTTCAACTTCTTTCCGTCCAACGTTCGTCTTCTGAATGTAGTCCTCTTCAAAGCCCTTCATCCGGATTTGTTCCAACCATCATCTTCAGCCACCACTTATGTTTGTTATGTCTCCTGTTTCCTTTCCTTCGACTCCTGTCCTTTCCCCATCACACCCTCTCTCTATGCCATGAGAGAGGGGCTATGATGCTTCACCCTTATTTCCCCCTTTATCTCCAAACCTCCACCTTCGCCCCACCCTTCCAGCACCGCTCCTTTCTGCTCTGACGCTGAAAGCCAGAATGTTGGTGTGTTTGTTTGTTTGGATCTGATGACCCTGATGACCCTGATGACTCTGATGACCCTGATGACTCTGATGACGTGCTGCTCCCTCTCTTTTCTACTGCTACTCTCTAGTTTACATGAGAGGTATAGGCACACATGCACACACACACACACACACACACACGGATACACTGGCTGTAAACAAGCCTCCAGTGCATTATGACAGTTCTACGTCACGGGCACTTGGGGGCGGTAGAGGGCTTTGGCTGAGCGATACGTGTGTTTACACACACACACACGCACGCACGCACGCACGCACACACACACACACACACACACACACACACACACACACACACAGTGATATTGGAAAACATACAATATCATACAGTGACAAATGCTGGAGCAGTGGTGCTCCCTGGCTGTGTGACGAATCAGAAGCTTTTACATGCTTACTGTAAATGTATATGAAAGCCTTAGCATTGTTTAGCTGTGAAATGTAGTCTCTGAGTCAAATACAGGAGGAGAGAGGGCACTCTCTGCTTTAGTTCAGCTTTTTCACTCTTTCAACTTTGCTAAGGCGTTCCATAACCAAAACAGGTCAGTTTCCTTTTTATTTGATTTTATGGTCCTGCTGCTCCACTTTACAACGGCTTACAGCAGAGTGACTGAACAAGACGAGAGAGAGACAGACAGATGGAGACAGACGGAGAGAGAGAGACAGACAGACAGACAGCCAGCCAGACAGACAGAGAGCGAGAGAGGTATGCAACACAGATGTCAAGTGCTAAAAAATAAACTCACACTGGTAGAGATGGCATGGTTTGCATTGTTTGCTCACTGCTCCACAAAGACAATACAGTCTTACATTTTTTAAACGATTTCACTGGAGGAGAGGCAGACTTCTGGATTACAGTAAACTCTTCTCTTTCTACCACATAATGTCAGAGAATTGTACACAAATGAAAGCAGGCTATATATGCTATAATTCTTACCAGATGGCAGGACAACAGACATACAGATACAGGACAGTTACAAATACCTGGGTATTCCACAGGCAAATGGAAACCACGAGGAGGCAGCAAGGAGGTTAGCTACAGCCAAATACCTCCAGAGAGTGAGGTAGGTCCTGAGGAGCAAGTCCAATGGGAAAAATAAGATCCAAGCCATCAACACGTATGCCCTACTAGTCATCAGATACCCAGCTGGAACAGCTAAGATACTGCACAGAACCCTCAAACTCACAGGCCTCTGATAAAGGACCCAAGCTTGAGGAAGACACACACCACCCGAAAAAGGGTGAGAGGCAGATGTTACATATATATATGAAATGAGTTTGAGGGTTCTGTGCAGTATCTTAGCTGTTCCTAGGACTGCACTCTTTTGGACAGCGACCTCAGATGTTGTTCCTGGAATCTGCTGGAGCCAATCTCCCAGTTTGGGGGTCACAGCTCCTAATGCTCCTATTACCACTGGGACTACTGTGGATTTCACCTTCCTCATCTGATCTAGTTCTTCCTTCAGCCCTTGGTATTTCTCTAGCTTCTCATGCTCTTTCTTCCTGATGTTGCCATCGCTCGGGATTGCTACATTGATTACTACTGCTGTCTTCTGTTCCTTGTCGACCACCACAATGTCTGGTTGGTTAACCAGTACCTGCTTGTTAGTCTGGAACTTGAAGTTCCACAGGATCTTAGCTCTGCCATTCTCAACCAACTTTGACGGTGTCTCCCATTTGGACTTGGGGACTTCCAGTCTGTATTCAGTACAGATATTCCTGTACACTATCCCAGCCACTTGGTTATGCCTTTAAGTGTATGCTTTCCCAGCTAGCATTTTACACCCTGCTACTAAGTGCTGAACTGTCTCTGAGGTGTCTTTGCACAGCCTCCATCTTGGGTCTTGTCTGGTGTGGTAGACCCCTGCCTCAACTGATCTGATCCTGAGTGCCTGTTGTTATGCTGCTATGATCAGAGCCTCTGTGCTGTCCTTCAGTCCAGCCTTTTTTAGCCACTGGCAGGATTTCTCAATATCAGCTACATCTTCTATCTCTCAATTATACATCCCATGGAGGGGCTTGATCTTTCATGACACATCCACTTCTTCTTCTTCCTCCACACTATCTTCTGCTGCTTGAGGTACTCACTCAGCAATTCATTCTGGGGGCCCCTCTTTCTGATGTACTCATGGATGTTCCTTGTTTCATTCTGGATAGTGGTCCTGACACTCATTAACCCTCAGTCCCATCTTTTTGATTATCGTACAGTCTCAGGCTGGTGGACTTCAGGTGGAACCCTCTATGTATTGTGAGGAGTTTCCATGTCCTGATATCTGTGGCCTTTATCTCCTTGTTTGTCCAGCTTATTATTCCAGCTGGGTATCTGATGACTGGTAGGACATATGTCTTGATGGCTTGGATGTTAGTCTTCCCATTGAGCTGGCTCCTCAGAACCTGCCGCACTCTCTGGAGGTACTTGGCTGTAGCTGACCTCCTTGCTGCCTCCTCGTGGTTTCCATTTGCCCGTGGTATATAGCCTACATATACATAGGGTATATGCCTGAAGAGGGAGTTGTACGATGGTTACTTTTGTTTACACTACTAATGGACAGATGATGAAAAAATGCATGAAGGAGCATTTTCATAAAGTCTAAATACCCCACATGGAATGTGCTTTATTTCAATGTGTGTGACAAATGCATGCCACAAAACTAATTTGTGCTAATTAAGTTTATTATTATTATTATTATCATTCCTTAGTATTTTTTTTGGGGGGGGGGGTTCTCCCTTTTTCTCCCCAGTTGTATCCGGCCAATTACCCCACTCTTCCGAGCTGTCCAGGTCGCTGCTCCACCCCCTCTGCCGATCCAGGGAGGGCTGCAGACTATCACATGCCTCCTCCCATACATGTGGAGTCACCAGCTGCTTCTTTTCACCTGACAGTGAGAAGTTTCTAGCATGTGGGAGGATTATGCTATTCCCCCCAGTTCCCTCTCCCCCTCGAACAGATGCCCTGACTGACCAGAAGAGGCGCTAGCGCAGTGACCAGGACACATACCCACATCTGGTTTCCCACCCGCAAACACGGCCAACTGTGTCTGCAGGGATGCCTGACCAAGCCGGAGGTAACAAGGGGATTTGAACCGGTGATCCCCGTGTTGGCAGGCAACAGAATAGACCGCCACACTACCTGGACACCCTCCATTCCTTTGTATTTTCATGAAAAGGGATAACATATTTCAAATAGATATACTATGATCACGGTATGTTTGTGATCTTTATCATGTGCGCACTTTCCTCCAGTTGTTCTCTAAAGCTGGTGAGTTTGCCAAAGAACAACTTCACTGCTTACTGCACTTATACATGAAGCATGTGATGAAGAAACCACTGAATGTTGAATCTAAAGTAGCATGAAAAGGGAAAATAAAATTCATGTTGTCACAGTTCAGCATTTATGTTTGCATTTGCAACAGGCTATGTGTTCATCATGAGCTGGAAAGTTTGAAGGGTGCAACACTGCATAAGTGGCTTTGCACACGCAATTTTTTTTTGTATCTCAAAATAGATTTTGAAGAGTCACAGTCTTTCGTTCTTTCTGCCATCCATTCATCCAGCCAATCCTCCCAATCGAACCATCTGCCCGCACTCCCCTTGTGAGTTTTGGTGAATTCCTTCTCTCCAAAAGCACGGTGGTGCTCTACAGTATATGTGTGTGCGTGTGAGTGTGTGTGTGTATCACGGGGTGGTGTATCACAGGGTGGCTCTTGCTGAAGCACTAATGGATATAAGTGTGATAAACACCATGCCTCGTGGCATGATGGTGCTAGCCACACTGCTAACTGCTCTGTGTGTGCGTTTGTGTTTTCTTACATATGTGTATGTGTGATGAGACAACATGAGCATCAGTGTGTGTGTGTGTGTGTGTGCTAGAGTGAGTGAGACAGAAAGAGAGAGAAGAGGGTGTTTGTATGTAAGTCAAGCTGTTATGTGGCCTCCAGATATCTCTCAGGGGCATGGAGGGAATCCTTGACCTTTCCCTGAACTTTTCATTCAGTCTACGTCAAAGATCTAGAAAGTCTTTACACGCTTTCAATAGATTGACATTCATAACCCCCCTCCACACACAAAAATACTCCACTTAAATCAATATCACTGCTGCATTCATAGAAATATTTTTCTCGTTTCTCTCTTAGAATCCATTGAAAACCATTATTCATCAACAAGAGGTCAAAGGCTCATAATTTTCCACTTCCACTACGTTTCTTTTGGGTTTCCTTGTTGAGTGCAGGAAATAGAAAATGAAACTGTGATTGGTTCATTGGCTCTAAAGGCTCTTTCTCACGTATGGATTCAGATTCAGAACACTTTATTAATCTCGAGGGAAACTGTTAGTCACAGTTGCTCAAAACGCGCAGAAGTAAACAGGTTAAGAAAGAAAAAAACAGCGACCAAATAACCAACGGAGCAAAAATAAGACTAAAAAACAGTACAGAACACAAAAGAAACCGGTACATACCTATTAAAGCTATTAAAGTAGGTAAAAAAAAAATTGTGGAAAATCCAAGTGAACAGTGCTACATGGTGATAAACGCAGTAAAAGCTATACATAAAGTGACAGAGCTGCCCATGGGGTATTGATATAGAGATACTGACATGGTCTAAAGCACATGGTGAGGGTGCATTTAGGGCACGTACAAATGCTCTTTAACTGGCCTGTAGGAAACTCCAGCAGAAACGGCATAAACCCAAACTCGAAGTCTTTAACCTTGAGTGGCATGACTGTTTAGTTATAAGTGAGCATGGTCAGCAGTTAAAGCAGCACATTTTTCTCGCCTAATTAATGTCAATAAACAAAGCCAAGATTTCTCTTTGGCACTGCAGCTAAACTTACTCAAAAGCAACCCTCTGCTAACTGCTCCCCTTTTACTGCCCATGGTTTTTTGGCTTGAGTTTTTGGCAGAAATTGTTGATATTAGAAACCAAAGAAAGTAACCCAACAACAGACCCTGTGATCCTGATTCTGATCCAACTATCCTATAAGGACCCTCAGACTATCCCCTAAGGTCATCTTTTGAGACGGTCACACTGGAAAAATTGTCCAAGGTGGTGTTGGCAGCCAAACCTACAACTTGCCTTCTTGACCCCTTCCCTGCTAAACTTTTCAAAGAACTTCGGTGGTTCTTGGGTCTCAAAGCTCTTACCTCTCTGGCAGTGGATGTTAGAATCAAAAAAGTATTCTACCACCAGATGTGTTGGTTTACTGTAAACATCAACAATCAAATGTCCCCCATCACCAACTGCAATTTCACAGTCCAAGAAGACTAACCTGTCATTTTTCACATCCTCCCTGGTGAACTTGATGTGGTGTCCAGAGTTAATGTGGTCGGTGAAATGTGCTACATTCTGAGATTTAATTTTAACCCAGGTGTCGTCCACATATCTGAACCAATGGCTAGGTGGTGCCCCTGGGTAGGACATCAGTCTTTTCCACTTCCTGCATTTACAAGCTGACAACTATAGGTGAAGACTGGAGAACCCATAGCACACCCATGCCTCTGCCTACAGTACTGTATGTGAAGTACGTGGACTGAAGACACAGCTTCAGGAGCAGACACACTTGGTCAGCCTTTATTGAATCGATCATTTTCTTTGGTGTCATGGTTTGAAAACCTATCTTTAAAGAAGAGAAACTCAGAGTCAGATTGTTAAATGGTCTAGTAGGCTGATTTGTGAGTCAGCTTATCCTAGCGCCCCTGTGCACGAGAGTTATAGCAGATAACCAGCTTGATTTTAAATGATGACTTCCATCCTTTGCACTGTGAATTCCAGCTTCTTCCTTTTGGACGGAGGTTTATAGTCCCAAGGTGTCGAACAAACCGATATGAAAATAGCTTTGTTCCAACAGCCATCACTCTGATGAACAAGTTGGAGCAACATCGCACTTTTATATTGTCTGTGTTGTTTGTAAAATGTGTCAAGATGGATGCCTTGTCTTATTGCAAACCAAACCTTCATATGGGTACAAATAAAATAACCTGAATCTGTAATTGTTTTATGTGCTACTCCAACCACATTTCTATTAAGCATCTCACTTTTTCTCTCTAAGTTTGTCCTCGACCTGCCATCATTACTGTTTTCATTACACTTCGACCCACAATGCATAACAACAGTGCAAAAAGTATTGATGCATGCTCAATAATCCAGGTAAGGATAGCACAGAAAGTTGAGTCAGTTCATCTGGACACAATGTTTAGTGCGAAAAGGTTTTACAGCGCTGCTGATTTGCTCCCAAGTCCATTTGGAAATGGTCCGGACCACATCTTTCCAGCAGACCAGGGTTCGACTGTGGCATTCACACCCACCTACCAAACGAACCTCACCCAGTCAAAATGCTCCCCGGGTTTGATTTAATCAAACTAAACGGGTTAGGTGTGAAAGCACCCTTAGTCGTCCATCTTTGACAGAAGTGTTTTCTAAACCTGACCTTCTACTGCCATTTTCACTTTCTGCAACCATGTTTTGTATTTATTGTTTGACACATCACAGTAAATACTTGGTAATAAGACAGCAAATATCTCCTGACAAGCAACAGTGTTGTTGGTAATAAGCTTCAGATGCCATGGTTGTTAGAGGTCTCCGCAACACACACGCACACACGTGCGCACGCATGCACGCACACACACACACTCTTAATTTCATGTCACTTTTACTTTCTTTTCCTCTCCATTTTTTTTCCTTTTGAAACCATTCCCTCATTTGTCCACCTGCATAGTTTAAAGGGGTGTCTCCCCACCTGCCACCCAGTGACTGCTGGGATAGGCTCCAGCCTCCCCGCGACCCTGAGAGCAGGATAAGCGGTTCGGGGTAATGGATGGATGGCTAAAAATAAAATAAAAATAAACAAATAAAATAAAACAAAAACTGAAATGAAATAAAAATTTGTGTGCTAGGATTTTCATTGGGAGTGACGAAGAAGGGATGGACTAGGAACGAGTATAATAGAGGGACAGCTCAGGTTGGACAGTTTGCGGACAAAGCAAGAGAGGCAAGATTGAGATGGCTTGGACATGTGTGGAGGAGAGATGCTGGGTATACTGGGAGAAGGATGCTGAATATGGAGCTGCCAGGGAAGAGGAAAAGAGGTTTATGGATGTGGTGAGGGAGGACATGCAGGTGGCTGGCGTGACAGAGGAAAGGAAGAGACGGAAACGGATGATCTGCTGTGGTGACCCCTAATGGCAGCAGCCAAGAGATTCTATTATTTGTGTACAACTCTTTACAAAATCAAACCCACTGGTTATGTTCATCAAATTAACTCGACGGCGGACAGCAGTGATTACAATTTTACGCTGGTAGACAGCAAATTTTCAACATCATTTGTTGCTGGAAAGTTAACTCCTCAGCCCGTATCACATCACTGTGAGACGTCTGAGGCTCCGCCCTCATTAGAGCCCCGGGGAACGTCTCGCATGGCAGCAGAAAGTGATGCACGGCAGACATATAACAGCTGAATAAACACAACTTCAGATCTCTCTCACCGCAGAACTGTCAGTCGCTCTCCATCATTGTAACTGCTTACTAATTCAACTGATTTTTCTAGTCCTCTGGTAGTGATGCGCAGCCCATGAGTGATTTGTTTATTCCAAACTAACATTCCCAATGAATGGGGTGATTAGGAGCATGGTGAGCAATGTGGTGTCATCTAAGCAAGGCTGCAGGTCGGTACATAGCGAATCAGTGCTTAAAAGTGGGCATTAAGTTGTCTTTGGTGGCTGGCTAGGCTTGTCGTTAGTTGATTCTTAGGGTGACAGAAGTATGTCCGACCCCACCCAGTTATTTTACAAAGCTCAAGTAAGCGTGACCGTGGGGCGTCCGGGTAGCATAGCGGTCTATTCCATTGCCTACCAACACAGGGATCCTGGTTCGAATCCCCGTGTTACCTCTGGCTGGGTCCAGTGTCCCTACAGATACATTTGGCCGTGTCTGCGGGTGGGAAGCGGGATGTGGGTATGTGTCTTGGTTGCTGTACTAGCGCCTCCTCT
The DNA here is from genome assembly GCF_029633865.1 of Lampris incognitus. Taxonomy (NCBI): domain Eukaryota; kingdom Metazoa; phylum Chordata; class Actinopteri; order Lampriformes; family Lampridae; genus Lampris; species Lampris incognitus. The sequence continues at coordinate 107,707,704 of NC_079211.1, forward strand.
GGTCAAGGGGGGAGGAGGGGGAATAGTGTGATCCTCCCACACGCTACGTCCCCCCTGGTGAAACTCCTCACTGTCAGGTGAAAAGAAGCAGCTGGCGACTCCACATGTATGGGAGGAGGCATGTGGTAGTCTGCAGCCCTCCCTGGATCGGCAGAGGGGGGTGGAGCAGCAACCGGGACGGCTCGGAAGAGTGGGGTAATTGGGCGGATACAATTGGGGAGAAACACGGGGAAACCCCCCCCCCCAAAAAAGTAAGCGTGAACAAGATAAAAACTGTCAATCACTGGCGTCTAGACAAGTAATCCCACTAATATCTTCTCACAAATGAGTAAAAACAAAAACAGACTCACAGAAGAAGAATTGAGCTTACCATTACCAAACCCCGATTATGTTCTTCTGACTTACACCCTTTACCATGATGTGCAATCTTTTGAAAACAACCTTTACTGACTCTGCACCAATCACACTGATGTCCTGCACCACTGCCACCGCCGTCCAATCAGAGTGGTTGATCAGTCAGTTGCTGAGCTGCAACGCTGCGCTGACAAGTTGTGACGAAGAGGACACGGATGCTCTTACACCCACACTCATCAACACACACACACACACATGCACACGCACACACACACACCATTAGTAGCTGCAGTTGGTGTGAGTCAGAAGTCAGTTAGCAAAGTTTGTCGTTAAATTACTTTGCGTTCTCATCTAAAATTCAAATATACACTCCATCTCGAATGTGTGATCTATTCACATTAAAATATCTTCATGTTGGAGTTTATTTTTAGTTTGTGTGCATTTCAGAAATTGTTTTTTGGGTGCAAAACAGAATTATTGATATAATTAAGAACGGTGTCCATATTTCACATCTGGGCAAATAAGCCGACATCACAGTAATGAGGTAGGAAATGAATTCACAGGATTTATTTTGAAGATGCACAAAGCATTCAGTTTTAAGATGAGATCTGAGGGAAACAAGTTGTGAATTAATCTGGGGTTCACTCTTAAGGCAATTAGTGAAGTCCTTTCCAAGTGCAAATTCGCTGTTTTACTTTGAACCAAGCTGTAAACATTTCAGTCAACGAATGGTGACGTCCTCGTGCAAAATCTTCAATTAAAATATTAGAAAAAGGAATATGGTATCGGATGCACGGCGTAATGCATTACCTGGATTCTTAAATACCATTTTGGTTGAGGGGGACGAGAGTTTTGTGTTGCCACAGCTAGTGGCACAAAGCTCAGAGCTGCTGCGATTACACTAAACGGTAGACACACACTCACACAGGCTAACACAACGCAAAATAAGGGATTTGGAAAAAAAGAGAGGAAAAGGGGGAGGACATGTAAAGATGCTATCAAAATGCACGAGGCTTCCAGATTAACGCTGCCATGAAATTTTACAGCGACACAGCAGTAAGCTGAACTCTCACATTAAGGCATAGAGAGAAAGAGAGAGAGAAAGAGAGCGAGAGCGTGTTTGCATCCAGACTGAATAAACCAGCTCAATGGCCTTTAATTGACCTCAGTTTTGATATTAATGCAGCGTCTGCACAAATGGGAATCCAATTGACGGGTCCACACGTGACAGTAAAACGCAATGTCTTTGGTGAGATATGCGTTCCAATTTCTGGTTCCTGCACAATATTAATTTGAGTTACCCTCAAAATGACACAGGGTATGTGGGAGTTAATTCTCCCTTTCCAGTTGTTTCAAGTTATTTGCAATTATAACAGGGCCCGCACAAGGTTTATTTTGGGCTGAACCCAGATAGCATCCGGATGTGGGCCACTTCAGGCAATGATGCGGCACTGATGGTCTTCTTTTGGCCCTGACAAAATGGATGTGAGCCTGAAGTGGCCCAAATATGCCAAATCAAATGTGGGCATTTTTTGGCAAAGATGCGGTGCTCTCAACAACATGTAATCTGGATGTAATCCTGAAGTGGCCCGTGTGGTAAATGGTGAATATGGCCCAAATAACCACAAAACAAATATGGGCCACCTTTGGCAAATATGTGGCACATGCAGCATTGCTATGGCTTGGTTCTGGCCCAGATCTGGCAAACAGGAGCGGACCGCCCAAGTGCCATCATTCCACGTGGTATGTAGGCTGGATGAATGTGTCGGTGTGGGACGGGTCGGGGCCACAGCAATTTTGCTATCTGGGAATGCATTTCTGTGGAGAGGAGGATGCGAGCCTGACAACATAGCTAGCACTGGTAGAGTGTCAAGTCCCATAAACCTTCAGTGATGCAAGCTGGTTGCTTAAAGGTAACTAATGTAGTTTTGCTACATGTTTTACTTTATGAAGCAGTATCATGTGTTCGATCTATGGGTTATTCTCATATTACGTCACATATCTCGTGATGGCAACACATCCGTCATGTTGGAGGACAACGGCTCCAATCCATAGGATACTGTGTTGCTCTCATTGCGCGATGCTAAACGTTTTCTAAACAGTCAGTGGACGGAATTTGTTTCAAGGTTAGCAATCGTGGTTCGACATTTAACAGTGGTTAATGTCTGCGCGGTTTCCGTGGTTCGAATCTGATCTGTTGTGCTGTTAGGCCAGAACGTTGTAAAATTTATTTTGCAAACTGTTTTTTGAAGAGTGGATCACAACTGCGATGTTTTCTTTTCGTTCGTTTGTCCGATTTTGGCCTAAAATGTCGCTCATGTAAACACAGATCGACACGGAGAACTTCAGTGGTTGCGAAGGTCTAGCTGTCCTCCAACATGGCGGAGCTGTTCGTTGTCAATGGAAAAAGTCACGTGACTGAGAATAACTCATACCATGGCTTTCGGGGAGGTCACTTTTTTCCCCTTTTACCGGTGGGATGCCTGCCTCAAACAAAGGGCTGACTGTGACTCTTGTTGCAAAGAAACATTTATATAGCTGCAAGCATGCAGGCCTACTTGCTTTATGTCAGCACATATAGGGAATGTGAAGGCCCGTCATCCGCGTTGTAGCGACGGGGGTGCCATCTTGTTAGGAATGCGCTCTGTTAGGCATGTAACAAAATGTAAATTACCTTTTCAGAGAGCAGAAGGGGTTTTGCGTCTCTGCATGCCGTGCATCCCAAGCTTCCACCCTTAACAAATAGCAGCCATGTGTTACGAGTCTCCCATTCCCTCCACTGCTGGCTGGTCGTTAGGCGGGAGAGAGAGGCAGGTGGGGTTAGCATCATCATCGGCCTCTTCCTCTTTCCAGCTGTTGCCCTCATCTCTAGCTTCTTCTATTGGCTTGTCCTGCGTTGTCGCACCGGGCGTTGGCGGGTTTGTGCTGACAGCAATCCCAGCAGGTGTAGCATCAGCGTCGGTTGTAGAAGACGCCTCTTGCTCTGGTTGCTCTTCGATTGGCTTGGATTTTTTAGTAAGTCCAAAATTCGCGACCAAGCGCCCTTGTTTTCTTTTAGACATAGCTATCTGTACACTGACTGCAAAATAGAAATTAATAATGGCGATTCGGACTGAGTGGGACTTAGGTCGCCCACATAGTGTATCCACAAGTACAGGGCGCATACACTGTGCGGACGGACCACACCTTTTCATAGTCCAGTCGTAACAACCCATACCCAAGACCTACATTTCCCACAATCTTTGCGCGTCGTTTTCCTTTTCTGCCGGAGGTTATAGACTGTAAACAACATGGCGCTGTCCACGGATGAAGAAGAAGAGCTGCTCTGTTGCCAGGCTATGTTGGGAAGAAAAACCTCGCGGAGGTGGTATGTTAAACCACTTAACGAAGGGAGGGATAGAGAGTGGGAGTTCAGCATGTTGGTGAGGGATATGAGAAGTATAGATGAGGAAAAACATCGTCTTCATAAATTTTGTAAAGCCACGAAGAAGACACTAAAGTGGGTTTCCGGTGCCACACGAAATGCATGTCGATCTGAAACAGTTTAATGACGAGCCATGTTTTGTGTGACACCGGTACGCGAGCGCTAGGTACGCGCGGTCACAAAAATTGAGCTTCGCTTGGACATGGGCAGGCGGACGTACGCTGAGGTCCACTATTGCGTCATTTTAGTCCGCGCGGACTAACTACGCTCCGTGTTAGGTTACATCAAGACTACGAAGTTTTTTTCCCCCAGCACGTTTTTTTCTGATTGCGCCGCCACGCTTCGATGGTGACGGCAAGAATTGCATGCATGTCGGTATCTATTAAAAGCGAATTAGTGATCCTCATGTATGAATCATGCATCAACAATAGCCTAATTTTACACATGATCCATGATGATGAAGACACTAAAAAATACAAATGCATAGCATATTGTCAATTTTTAGAGACACCCCCCTCCCCACAAAATTTCACAAATCATGTTTTCAGGGGAGCATGTCTTATCAAGGGGAGCCAAGCTCCCCCTGGCTCCCCTGTAGTTCGCACCCTAATTAGTGCTGCTAAAAAGCAGCGGTTCTCTGCATTGTTTGTATCACATGTTCTTCTAACATGCACACGAGGACCATTTTAAAAATATTTTTTGACCCCCCCCCCCACACACACACTTTTTTCTCCCCAATTGTACTTGGCCAATTACCCCACTCTTCCGAGCCGTCCCGGTCGCTGCTCCACCCCCTCTGCCGATCAGGGGAGGGCTGTAGACTACCACATGCCTCCTCCGACACACGTGGAGTCGCCAGCTGCTTCTTTTCACCTGAATGTGAGGACTTTCGCCAGGGGGACGTAGCGCGTGGGAGGATCACGCCCCCCAGTTGCCCCTCCACCCCGAACAGGCGTCCCGACCGACCAGAAGAGGCGCGAGTGCAGCGACCAGGACACATACCCGCAGCCGGCTTCCCACCCGCAGACACGGCCAATTGTGTCTGTAGGGACGCCCGACCAAGCCGGAGGTAACACGGGGATTCGAACCGGCGATCCCCGTGTTGGTAGACAGCGGAATAGACCGCTACGCTACCCGGGCATACCGAGGACCAACATGCAGGCCACGAGCACAGGCCACGAGCACGGGATGACGTATTAAACATGTTAAATAAAAAAAAACACACAAAGAGGAACTACCCAACCGGGAATCGAGCGGCACCAACATGCATCCATGAAATAGGAAGAAATAAAAGAACATCAACGAGATAATTATGAAACCACTGAGAGCAAAGCTGGTGCCACAAAGACAAAGTAACAAACACCTGACCGTAACGAAGAACGAAAACAACAGAAGGATGAAGGAGCAGACAGAGGAAGTCCTGGCTGACGGTCAACAACTCTTAGAGACTGATCTCTAATTTCAGCCTCAGGCCCCCTCAAGACCATCCTGGGTGGGAAAATCAGCGAACAAATGTCTATAAATATCTAAATACTGCTTGTAGTTTAGTAATTGTATTGCCGAAGCAATACGTAAATACTACTTGTAGGTGAGTGCAAATAATGTGTAATCAAATTTTATATGTTACACTTGTAAGACACACACATATGGATACAACGCACATTTTAAGTTGTATCTCCTAAACTGATAAATTTGTGTTAATGATGAACATCTTTTTGATATTTCATTTTACAAGAGCATAGGATTGGTCCTGTCTTATATGTGGTCAGATACCAATCCTCTATTTGTTCCAGACCATTTAATGGAGCTTTTAAAAAAAAGAAAAGAAAAAAAGCAGATTTTAAAGACATGTATTTTTTCTTGTCTAAGCCTAAAGTGCCCCAGATTGAAGAATCACCCCTATTTTACCAACAGCAGCTGGCATTACCCGGGTATACGATCATTAACTTTTTATGATGTTACCTTGTCTGAAACATCTTGTTGTTAGCCACACGACAAATTGCCTGTTGTTAAGCTAACCATGTAAAAGTGTATTTTCCTGAAAGACACGATGTCAATCAATGAAAGGCGATTGAGGTTTGCGCTCATTTCACTTGGTTACACTGGTTGACAGTTGGTGGCAGTAGCGTGCCGACGTGATCCTACAGAAACTGAAGTTACAGAAGAAGAACATCATCTGTCGTAAATAATGCCGCTTTCGAAATGGCACAAAATGAGGCTTTGCAAATGACTTAATGAGGTAGGCAATGTACGGAACATGTTTTATTAGGCTTCAAGGACAGGGAAGGAAAAAGCATGGCGACCAGTCCGGTCGCATTCACTCGTGGCTGAAGAGGTTTCTTTGATTTTCAATGCTGTTAAGAATCTATGGATTAGTATCTGACCACATATAAGATATGAAGTTGTATTGAAGCAGAAAACACAGGAGCTAACATCTTATACCTTTTCTAACTTGAGTCTTTAGCCGACTGAACTCCTAGCTAACGTTAGCCCTTGAATTAACTGGCTTGCTAGCTAGCTCTGTGATTAACCGTCTTCGCTCGTGCAACTGAAAATATGACAATGTCTGAGAAAAGAGGACGAGACAAGGGAATGGATAGAAAAAGGTCAATTGGCTTAAAAATTATATCCAAGGAAAGGATAAATTATGGTTTAGTATTCCTGAACTAACTTTTGAAAAGCTAGGTGGTGTCGAATTTCTGCTGCAATGCAATTTTGATATAAATAAGCTCCCTGTGAAACTATCTAACTACCATAAGCAAGCATTATTGTCCTGGTTACTAAATCACAACTTTTCTCCCCACAAATGTTCAATTTGGAACAATAAGAATATTAGATTTAAAAATAAAAAAATATTTATTGATAGCTGGGTTAAAAAAGATATTTTGTTGGTGACACAATTATCAAATGAAAGTGGACATTTATTTACCTATGCAGAATTTCTAAAAAAAAAATTACGGATTTCCAGTTACTCCAAAAGAATTTAGTGTAGTTTTTGATGCGATAACCTCTGGTCTTTTAAGATTAATGCAAGGAATTGACATGTTAGATATTACTCCAATCCCTATGTTAGAAGGTACAAGCGTCACAGACAGAAAATGTACTAATAGTCACATTAGGAGACTTTGTCAGGGGTCCGCAACCCCTCTTGCCAAATCATTCTGGAACTCTAAATTTGAAAATATTAATTGGAAGCCAGTCTGGAATTTCAATAAGAAATATTGTGTCACCAACAATATCAAGAGAAGTTTCATTTGAGATGATAAATCGGATTTATCCTGTAACCCAGGTGCTTCAAGATTCAGAGACGATATTGAGAGGTGTGTTTTTTGCAATAACGACATTGAGACTATTCGTCATTTATTTTATGAATGCATGTGTATTAAGTTATTTTGGTTAGACATAGAGTACTTCTTTAAGAGATTGACTGGTTCAACTACTCGATTGGAAAAACGAGATATAATTTTTTTATTATGATAAGAATGACATTGATTATAAAAACCTGTTTATCTTGAATCTCATTTTGTTGTATGGGAAATATTATATTCCCAAGTGCAAGTGGTCCAAAAGAAATCCACACATACAACAATTGAAAACAGAATTTAGTTATTATATTGACACATTACATGGTTTAAAGAACAGTAAAGCAATTACAACTATAGACATTTGTAAAGCCTTAAATGTATTTGTTTAGTGCCTTGTTGTTTAGTGCCAACCGACCCATAGCACTCACCCCCATTGCCATGAAGTGCTTTGAAAGACTGGTTCTGGCTCACATCAAAAACATTATCCCCCCCACATTCGACCCACATCAGTTCGCCTACCGTCCCTAAAGGTCTACTGAGGATGCCGTTGCCACTGCCCTGCACGTTGCTCTGACCCACCTTGAACTTAACAACACATACACCCTGATGCTGTTTGTAGATTACAGCTCTGCCTTCAACACCATCATCCCCGCAAACTAACCACCAAACTCCTCTCACTTGGCCTCAACCCCTCCCTCTGTAACTGGATCCTGGACTTCCTGACCAACAGACCTCAGTCTGTTAGGTTAGGTGACCACCTCTCCTCCACCCTGACCCTCAGTACAAGTGCCCCTCAAGGCTGTGTTCTGAGCCCCCTCCTTTTCTCCCTCTTTACCCACGACTGCCTGCCAACTCATCCTTCAAATGTTATAGTAAGTTTGCAGATGACACCACAGTCATTGGCCGTATCACCAACAATGATGAGATGGCCTACATGGACGAGATTCAGCACCTCACATCATGGTGTACTACCAAGAAGCTTGTCCTCAATGTGCAGAAGACAAAGGAGCTGATTGTGGACTTCAGGAGGTCTAGAAGCTGCAGCCACTCCCCCATACACATCAATGGGGTGGAAGTGGAGTGTGTTTCCAGCTTTAAATTCCTTGGAGTCCACATCAGCGAGGACCTTTCGTGGACATTAAACACCCAGAACCTTGTGAAAAAGGCCCAACAACGCCTGCATTTCCTGAGGAGGCTGAGGAGTGCCTGTCTACCCCCCAAAATTCTCACCAACTTCTACCACTGCACCATAGCGAGCATCCTGACCATCTGCATCTCAGTGTGGTATGGCAACTGCACCTCTGTAGACCAGAATGCTCTGCAGCGGATCGCCAAGGCGGCCCAGCATATCACCGGTACCCAGCTCCCAGCCATAAAAGACATTTATCACAAATGCTGCCTTCGAAGGGGTCTGAGCATCAGCAGAGATCCCACCCACCCCAACCATGGACTGTTCTCCCCCCTGCGCTCTGGGAGGCGCTACAGGAGCCTCAGAGCCCGCACTACCAGGCTCAAAAACAGCTTCTTTCCCCAAGCTGTTGCCCACCTGAACCTGGCCACCCACTGAATGTCTGTAGATATTTTTAAATATTTTGTACTCCAGCTCTCTTTTAACTTATTTTTAGCTTTTGGTCTTCATGTGTGTATATCTTATACTGTGTTTGCTGTGTTTGTCTGTATCTGTCTTGCACTGTTTGGTGAAGCCACAGCCCTCATATCATTTTTAACATGTGCCTGCACATTGTTTTTAATGACAATAAATTGAATTGAATTGTTGATTGTTGTATGAGACCCCATGTTCTTGTCTTACTATTTTTTTTATGTTCTGTTTCTTTTTGTGAGATTGATCTGTACATGAATGAAAAATGCAATAAAAAAAGAGGCTTCAAGGACACACACACACACACACACACACTTTTGTATGTGAAAGCTGACCTTCGATTACATATTTGAACAACTTCACGCCCTACTGTGTCGCCAGCATACTCACCTCTCTATCTATTGTGCTGAGGCCACTGTAAAACAGCTTGTCATGTCACTGTGCTTGTGAAAAATCTGTCAACTGCCGCAGTGAACACAACACAACATACAGGACATACTGTAGCAGGATTGTGTGTGTGTGTGTGTTTATGAAAGGCTGTCAGGAAGACAGAGCAGATTGAGGAGCTATTGAAGTCCCATAACTAAGATAGACACCCCTGGTTTTTCTGTTATAGCCATTGTGTGCGCTCATGCATGCACGCACACACACACACAGAGCTTTTACCACAAAACATGATTTATATCTGCCAGTGAGTGGGATAAGAGGAGCAGAGATGGGGAATAAAAACAAAATATTGGTCTGAAAGCGCCGCGGTCCCTCCATTCAGCGCTTTTCTTTCTCCTCCCTACTTCCCTCCCTGTTCCCCTCCTTTTCCACTCCCTCCCAGAGTTGAAAAGATGGAGAGATTTGAAAAAAAGTGAGAAAAAGCTTTGTGTCCAACACAAAGCTGTCTGTCGATCGGTCAGTGAGTCAGCCCCTCTCTCTCTCTCTGCACATATTTAAGCATGTGCTGCATTATACTTTAATGTATGAATGTATGTATGGATGTATGTTTGTATAGAGCTAATAATTTGTAGGCCATGTCATCATGTTGATCTTTTGTAAAACTATAGGTAAGGTGTATCTATCCATCTATCCATCCATCCATGATCTCTACCTGCTTAATCCAGTTCAGCATCACGGGGAGCTGGGGTCCATCTCAGCAGGCATTGAGCAAGAGACAAGTTTACGCGGCACTTCAGGCCCATTTCGGCATTCGGGCCACTCTATGCTTTTCTTTTCCGGTATATCGAGTAGCTACCTACAGTTCAGGGAAAGGGTTTTCTTTGGTTGGCTTTTTGGCAATGACGTGATGGGAACAAATAAAGACGTTTTTCGGTGGTTTCTTCAAATTCAAAGCCTTCAACCACATCCGTGATTCGAAATCTGCTGTTGGTTTTCTGTGGAAGAAAAACAATGGAATGCAGGGACATTGCCGTTTTGTGGCAGGTCGATGGGCAACACGCTCTCTATCCAGCAGCTCATTCAGGTGTTCCCGTGTATTAGTACAGCCACGCACCGCACAATGTGTCCCTGAACCATTTTTTGATTTTCTAATGTCCCATTTTTAAGGTTGTTAAAGATATCGCAGATCTGGGCTTGCAAGTTTACATCCGGCTACGGATGTTTAGACCGGAAGAACAATGCACCCACCCCGGCGCCCTAGGTGAGGGCGGGAAAACTCGTCTATAGGCAGAGAGATGCTCTGGGCAGGTCGCCTGTCCATCACAGGACAGACACACACACACACACACACACACACACACACACACACACAGTCACTCACTCACCATTCATCCCTATGGGCAACGTAGAGTCCAGTCCACCTGTCATGTGTGTGTGTGTTTGGACTTTGGGAGGAAGCCAGAGGACCTGGAGGAAACCCATGCAAACACAGACTGAACCTGCAAACACCACCCTGATGGGCTGGAATCAATCCAGCGTTCTCTTGTTGCGAGGTGACAGTGTTAACCACAAAGCCACCGTGCCGCCCAGGTAAGGCAATAAAAAAAATATTATCATGGTCTGCCAACAAAATAAAACCTCACTATCCTTGTGACTGCTTCTTGACAGTTTCAGGGGCTGGAGCCAATTTCCCTCCTTCAGCCTCATGTAGAAACAAGACGAGATTAATAAGCAAGTGCCTCCAAGGGCCGTTCAATCAGTGTTACACTTTGCTTTTAGTTTTTGCTCTTAAACTGGTTGGTTTTTTGCTGCAGTGTTTTCAAAGACAAAAATTCATTCTCGTTTTGGCCGAGCATTACAATCTGTCCATAGAATGAAAAAGTTTAACTGATTTGTCCTGCGAGGAAAGGGACAGAGGTTGAGTGTTGTTTGCGGCTGCATTTGACCCCCTCTTTTTTATGCGAAGGTGACATTTTTTTTTAAAAATTTTGTATGTTTTCTTGTGGTATGTGTGTGTGTCTGCTGATCTGCATGTTTGATGGCGGCACGAATTCACATTTGCAGCGGCCTCACCTAGTACCATCCATGCAGTGTCTTTGTCCACGTCTGTGTTTAAGTTTGGTCTTCGTTTGATGGCTGGGAGAGCTGGATCGGCTGGGAGAGCTTGGTCTGCAGCATCCTGTGGGCCCAGGGACCACGGCCCCGCCTGGAGCTGCGACCGAGGAGGTAACACCAAGGGCGGTCTGATAGGACGTGGAAGTGGGGCAGGCTAAGCTAACTGCTAGCCCTTGTAGACCAGCAGTTCCGATAACACCAAGGGCGGTCTGGCGGCGGCCTCACCTGGCGTTGACTGGTATTTTTGGTGTCATCATGTGGAGTGAGGGGGAGGTGTGTCGAGGGTGTCTGGCTGGGAGAGCTGGCATTGGATGAGCTGGGGGTTGCCTGGTCTGTTGTGCCCGGTGGGCCCAAGGACCACAGCCCCTGCCTGGAGCTACGCCTGAAGAGGAAACACAGAGGGCGGTCTGACAGGACGTGGAAGCGGGGCAGACTAAGCTAACTGCTAGCCCATGGAGACCGGCAGTTCCGACAGTCATCCTGGCCGGCGTTCGTTCTCTTGGACAGTGATTTTTTTTCTTGCCCTTTTTCAGTTTGGACATGTGTTAGTTTAGATATACACTCACCGGCCACTTTATTAGGCACACCTGTCCAACTGCTCGTTAACGCAAATTTCTAATCAGCCAATCACATGGCAGCAACTCAATGCATTTAGGCATGTAGACATGGTCAAGACGATCTGCTGCAGTTCAAACCGAGCATCAGAATGGGGAAGAAAGGTGATTTAAGTGACTTTGAACGTGGCATGGTTTTTGGTGCCAGACGGGCTGGTCTGAGTATTTCGGAAACTGCTGATCTACTGGGATTTTCACGCACAACCATCTCTAGGGTTTACAGAGAATGGTCCGAAAAAGAGAAAATATCCAGTGAGCGGCAGTTCTGTGGGCAAAAATGCCTTGTTGATGCCAGAGGTCAGAGGAGAATGGCCAGACTGGTTCGAGCTGATAGAAAGGCAACAGTAACTCAAATAACCACTCATTACAACCGAGGTATGCAGAAGAGCATCTCTGAACGCACAACATGTCGAACCTTAAGGCAGATGGGCTACAGCAGCAGAAGACCACACCAGGTGCCACTCCTGTCAGCTAAGAACAGGAAACGGAGGCTACAATTCGCACAGGCTCACCAAAATTGGACAATAGAAGATTGGAAAAACGTTGCCTGGTCTGATGAGTCTCGATTTCTGCTGCAACATTCGGATGCTAGGGTCAGAATTTGGCGTCAACAACATGAAAGCATGGATCCATCCTGCCTTGTATCAACGGTTCAGGCTGGTGGTGGTGGTGTAATGGTGTGGGGGATATTTTCTTGGCACACTTTGGGCCCCTTAGTATCAATTGAGCATCGTGTCAACGCCACAGCCTACCTGAGTATTGTTGCTGACCATGTCCATCCCTTTATGACCACAGTGTTCCCATCTTCTGATGGCTACTTCCAGCAGGATAACGCGCCATGTCATAAAGCTCGAATCATCTCAGACTGGTTTCTTGAACATGACAATGAGTTCACTGTACTCAAATGGCCTCCACAGTCACCAGATCTCAATTCAATAGAGCACCTTTGGGATGTGGTGGACCGGGAGATTCGCATCATGGATGTGCAGCCGACAAATCTGCAGCAACTGCGTGATGCTATCATGTCAATATGGACCAAACTCTCTGAGGAATGTTTCCAGTACCTTGTTGAATCTATGCCACGAAGGATTAAGGCAGTTCTGAAGGCAAAAGGGGGTCTAACCCGGTACTAGCAAGGTGTACCTAATAAAGTGGCCAGTGAGTGTATGTGTTAGTATGTGTGTTCTTGAAGTTCTTGTAGTTTTTGGATGCTTTTTTCTCTTTGTGTTGCACTGCTGTGGGCTGGGGGATTCCTGATGTTTCCATTTTGCAATAGCAACCGAATCTGCGAGGCATGTTTAGGACAGACTTATGTCCGTCTTCAATAAATAGAAAATAAAAATGCTGTAACAACTTAAGTCTCGGGTTGATCCTGACATGTGCCGGCACACACCCACAGTGGAAACAGCAGAAGCTCCTTGGTAAGAATGAATGGCTGCTTAACAGTACTTCTGCTGTCTTGCTGGCAGTTTTATCCTCCCCTCTGGTAATCTACAGCAGGATAGATGGTTACCATCCTTCTATTAATTGATCTTCCCACCTCTCTATCAAAACTATCCATTCACACATCCATTCATTAATGTATCTCTCCGTGCATCCATCCATAAATGTATATACCATCATCTATCAAACTTTCAGTCCGCTACCATCCATCCTTTCAGCTATTCATCAATTTAATTACCTATTCATCTATCAAATTACAGATCCATCCATACATTAATTTACTGTATCCATCCATTCATCCAGCCATCCATCCATCTAATAAACGGTCAACCCTTGCTTACATCCAAGCTCACAACCATACTTTGTCAATCAATCCCCTCATAAATCAACTATCTATCCCTCCATCTATCAAATAATAAAAGTACATCCATCCATCCATCCATCCATTTATCTCTATCCATCTCTGGTAAAATTTGCCCTTTGTTTGTCTGAACTGCTCCCTCTGTGAGTGTGCTGCCAGGGGACTACTGTACTGACTAGGCCAAACTTAGCATTTTATGGCATATTAATAGAAGATTAATTGCTTGCTGCATGAATGTGTGTGTGTGTGTTGGGGTGTATGTGCTCGTGCTTGTATTACTACTCTGTGTATATTATGTATGCACAGAGGTGTGTAAAGCATGTTAGCAGGATTGCGTGACCGTTATACACGTATTCTCTGTTTTATTTCTGAAGTCAGTGACTATGCATATGATTCTGTGTGTTCAGCAGTTTACGTTTGTGTGTGTGTGTGTTTGTGTGAATGTGTGTTAACTTGTGTGTTTTCTACTAGTTAATTAAGGAAATGCTTGCTGCCTCACTCGGCTGCATCTCAAAGCTACAAGCACCTCATCACTCCCAGAGTCGAAGTTGGAGAAGAGAAGAGGGGAGAGGAACGGAAGGGAGGGGAGCGAAGGATACAGAGAAAAGGGATTAATTTTTCTCCTTCCTTCTGTGTCCCTCCCCTCCTCCTCCTTGTTTCAACCTGTACCCTTTTCCTCCAGCCTCGCCTCCCTTTTTTTTTGTCCTAGGCTCTGAACCCACTTCCTTTCTCCTTCTTTCCCATACTCTCTTTCTTACTTCTCCCTAACCCTCTCACACCTCTTTCTCTTTTTCACTCTGGCACTGACAGTTTTCAGTCATCGCCAGCAGTCAATTATATCTCCAACCACTTTTCTCAGCCCTTCCGAACTGCATTGCCACTGCAGGCGCACACTGGGAACCTTGGGCCTGTTTAAACACATATTTAATGACAACTTCTGAACCCGTGTGAGGTACCGTCGTCTCACTCGAGCACGGATGTGTCTAAACTCTATTTCAAAGTGAACCGAGGCACCCTGCTGTGCCCCTCAATTACGCTTGGCTGTCGCAGCGCAGTGACTCAGAGATGCACGGCTAAAACAAAACTAGTTCTACAGTCGCAGGGCCAACAACAACAATAATAATAATAATATGGTGATGATAATAATAATCATGAAAACCAAAGTTACAGTATGTGACAGAAGGAGGCAACAGATTGCTTATTTTCGGTGCATAGCCACAGAAAAAAAAATGGAGAAAAAACCCATCTTATTAATTTAAACTACTACAGCGACCATCATTCTGCATGTTAAAATTGATGTTATTTGTCGGCTTATTTTATACAAATCTCCTTACAAGCCTATGAGTACATATATGTTTAACCAAGTCAAGTTATACTTTGTTGATCCATTTTTTAAAGGGAAGTTCTGTCACAGAGCCATGCTGCTGGTTGCTCACACACCATTCATATCTGTTCAACTGACACGCATGTCTTTGGATGGAGGGAGGAAACCATGGTAAGAGACACAAACCCACTAAACATGCAAACTCCATTCAGATGAGAGTCTAACCTCAGACCTGTTCGGTGGGAGGCGACGGTGACTAACCACTAAGTCATAGGCAGCCAGTCCTATATGCCGAGTAAGCAATTGCATAGGGCCCCAAGAATTTTTTTTTTAAATAAATAAAGTTGCTAAGAAAAAAAAGCCAATCAATTGCTCTGACCCAGTACAAGTCAGGTCAATTTTATTTGTGTAGCCCAATATCACAAATTACAAATTTGCTTCAGTGGGCTTCACAGCAACACAACATTCTGTCCCTAGATTCTCGCTTCGGATGAAGAACAACTCCCTAAATAAAAAAAAAAAAACTTTAACAGGGAGAAAAAATAGGAAGAAACCTCAGAGAGGGCAACAGAGGAGGGATCTCTCTCCCAAGATGGACAAGGTACAATGGATGCTGCGTTTACACAATACAACATTGAAAGAGGATAACACAATTATAATGGACTTATAAAATATATGAAGAATATAATGAGGAGGATGCCAGTGTCCAGACACCACCGGAACAGCCCAGTTTACTACAAATGTGTGTTTGTGTTTTGTGTATTAATGTAATGCAAGGACTATGCCCACTTTATAGAATGCAGGGATGTTCTTGCTACATTGTGGTAGTACAATATCAAAGGGTCATGTTGTCCTCATAAAGCAAATAATTGTTTATATATATATATGTAGTTGATAGTTTTATTTCATAGTTCTTGGCTCCAGGCAAAGTAAGGAGGGCCCCCAAATAAAATCTTGCCTAGCGCCCCCTGTTGTCTAGAGCTGGGTCTGCACTAAGCCACCATGACACCTGACAACAGAACAGGAAAGTTTCCACTGACTTGATATTTAAAACACTTGAAAGTGGCCGTTTATCCCATTTTACTCAGGGTATGTAGTCAAACAACTATTTTATTTTGATGACTTAAAATGGGATTCTGGTGGGCATCCGGGTAGCGTAGCGGTCTATTCCATTGCCTACAAACGGGATCATTGGTTCTAATCCCTGTGTTGCCTCCGGCTTGGTTGGGCATCCCTACAGACAAAATTGGCAGTGTCTGTGGGTGGGAAGGCCGGATGGGGGTATGTGTCCTGGTCACTGCACTAGCGCCTCCTCTGTTCAGTCGGGGCGTATGTTCAGGGGGGAGGGGGAATTGGAGGGAATAATGTGATCCTCCTATGCGCTACGTCCCCTTGGTGAAACTCCTCACTGTCAGGTGAAAAGAAGCGGCTGGCGACTCCACATGTATCGGAGGAGGCATGTCGTAGTCTGCAGCCCTCCCCAGATTGGTAGAGGGGGTGGAGCAGCGACCGGGATGGCTCGGAAGAGTGGGTGATCATTGGCCGCATACAATTGGGGGGAAAAAAGGAGGAAAAAAAAGAAAATGGTATTCTGATTGCAATAAACTTTTGTACTATGGGCCTAAACTGAGCAGTATTCATTTTTTTTCTCTCTTAATTTGAAGACTGTTGATCCATACTCTTTATCAGCTGGTGTTGGTCGTGCACCATTTTGTTGTTTACCACCTGCCATAAAACTATAAAAAAAGAAGAGAAAAAAAGAGGGGGGGAGAGAAATGCCATCAGTGCGACAGGAAATTATTTTGATGTTTCTAAAAAATGAATAAAACGAAAAGTGTGGAATCAAGCTTCACGGATACAGACACATGTAGTGACGTACATGTCTCGCACGCATAGCTAGACAGGTAACCCTTGTAGATCACACATCAACAATGCCTGTTTTTAATCCGTAAAGCTGAACCTAAGTCCAAAATCAACCAATCAGAAATCTTCAGAATTTCTCCTTCCTGCCCCCACTGCTATCCGCTATGGGTACTGACCTTCACTAGATGTGTCTCCGTGGTAAACAGTCGGGCATGCAGCCTCCCTCACAGGCCCCTTCAAACACAGGGCTGAGATCTTTTGATGGTTATTGACAGCATGTGTATGTAAATGTCAATATTTTACTTTAAGACCTGTCTGATGAGCAAAAAGAGAGCAGATGATCAGGAATCAGGAACAATTTATTGTCATTTCTATCATGTACTCGCATACACAAAAGAAACAAAATTTTGTTTCACCTAGCCTACAGCAGTGCAACACAAAAGATAAAAACACATATCCAAAATTTCCAAAAGCGACACCACCAAAAATATGCAAAAACAGAGAGAACAAAGCAAAAATAAACAAATAAATAAATAAAATGAAATAAACACCAACAGTTAACAACACAGTTACATTTCACAAACTCCAAAATGGCTGAGAGGGTTATTGCATTGTGACATCATCCCCAACAGCTCGCTGGAAAAAAGAAAAACGATGGAGGTGCATTCCCCGTGCCAATCCCGGACAATATGACCCCCTGTGGTCATATGTCCTCCCACCGACCCCGTATTGGCACGCCCACCGGAAGCGCTATTCCTCTTTCCATCTCCAACTAAATGAGATCGGTCGATGGCTGTTTCTCTCTCGCTGGGACTAAGAGTAAACCTGCAAATACGCAAGTAATCTAGTAATATACTGGTATATTAGATACTAATTTATAGTTAGCTTACCTTTTATCGCCAAGATGTTCGTTAATCCGGTCGATGTGGCCGGATTCTACGCTTGGTGCGGGTGTGTTAAACCGGCGACGCTCCAATGGGACCCCCATCCGGACTGTGTCTCCCATATCCCGCATGTTCACTACACGGGCTACTTGAGGGATGTAGACCGTAATGAGATCGACTGCAATTTCTGTAAAACCATCAGAGGATCGGGGCGCCAAAGGTGGGCTGCCCTGTACCGTCAAAGATGGGGACTTGCAGATCTCTTCGCACCTGCTAACGAGGCGGCTAGCATGGTGCTACCTAGCTATAGCCATGGGGCGGAGGCTAGCAACATCCCTCCGATGCTTCCTAGCTACAGTCACGGGACGGCGGCTAGCATTAGCATCCCTCCGGAGCCAGAGGCTATCCCACCATCCGGGGTAGTTAGAGAGGACTGGACCAATGAGATCCTATCTCTCCCTGGTGAATCCGTGGCGTGTTATTCGGCGGGTGCGGAACCCGAGGATTCACTGCCTGAGGAAGTAGACGATCAGGGCGTGGAAGACGACCAGCCAAGTTCGTCTCAACCAAACAAAGATGGCGACGCCATGCAACGTGGGTCCGAAACATTCCTCGCCAGTTTCCGCGATCTGTTCGCGCGAGCGGTCAAGTCTGCCGACATCGTTACCGAGCCGGGCAATCCTCAAGATCCGGTGGTAGCCGATTTTCCACGAATGGCAGAGAGGGTCAGGGACTCCACTCTACCACCTTATCCTCACATCGAACGGGCGTTTAAGCGGGCGGAGGCGGATCCGCTACTTAAATCGTCCTCAAAGTTCAGTCAGAAGGGGGTTGACGTCTTAGCAGTCCAGGTGAGGAACCTGAACTACAAAGACTGGAAAATTCCGCAACCAGAGAGGGACGTTTTATCGTTCAACCCTAACACCAAGGTGGGGTCTCGCGATACTCCCAAACACCCTTCGCAGTGGGGCCAACAGGTGGATCGTTACGCGTTTGATGCATGGCACGCCAGTACACGCGCAGCTGGACTCGTCTCAACGGCTGGTATGATAACGGCGTACATGCGCAAGCTCTGCAGCCTATCAAACGTCGAGCAAAGCAAAGCCGCCATCGCTACAGCAGGTATCGACGGGGCCGAGTTCGGTGACGTAGTGGCCAGCGAAGCAGGTTGTGAGTACATCTTGGAAATGGAACGCATAGCTGACTGCCTGGGATCGCTGCTGTATTCCATCGCTCTAGAGTGCGGTTCTAGCGCAGCTGCCTCCACCCTTTCGCGCAGACGTCTCTGGCTAGAGACAGCCGGGGTAAAAGAGGAATTCTGCAAGGAGTGGATGACCCACTCCTGCGCAGGGTACCAGGGCCTGTTTGGAACGACCCCGGACATTATCAGCAAATACAAGGCCGCCCAGGCCGAGCGCGAAACCTTGCACAAGGAGCTTCTCCCGATGATGAAGAACCCGCCTACCCCTAAGCCCGCGGTGGGCAAAGGGCAGGGGGACAAGCCTGCGCGCAAGCAGAAATGGAGAGAGACTTATCTAAAAAGAGGCGGTAAAGCGGGGCGCGGGCGTGGACAGGGCTCACGTCCAAACTCCCAGTCTTCCACAGAACCAGCGGCCAAGGCGGCCAAGCCGGACAGCACAGACACTTCCAAGAAGGGAGCTGCCAAGTGACGTGTTTCGGCAGGATGTTACGACCCACACCAACAGACTGATTCCAGAGCCGTCTCCGGCGATATAGACGCTTGTTCAGGGGACACAGCGTGCGCAGGGCTAAACACTGCGCCTTTTATTTTGGTTTCTGATGCACAGTCTACTTGTTCTATTCCAAAGGTTGTGAATGTGAATAAAAGTTTTTATGTTGGTGATGATGGTGATTGCGTATTAAAAGGTTTGAAACGCAAGTCTGATTGTCTGTCTGAATCTTTAGGTAAAGATGATGATAACAATGTAATAACATCCCTGCTGGAAATATTGGATAATAATGACATGAGCGCAAATGCGCCCCTGGGAGGGGACTATGATGCGACAATGTCTAGTCTCTCTGATGGGTCAAATGGTAATTTGGAAAGGTTCAAAACGCCAATTCCCCCATCTGGGTCTCCTTTACAAGGACGAAGCCCCCCCATGGATGCAGGGCATGGCGGGCGGGGCTTCCCCAGACCCTTTACGCGCAACTTATGCGCGCTACCTGAACAGCAAGGTACAGGAGGCAACGAGACCTCTGTCACGCATGTTACACAGGTGGAAGGAATTGGTCCCGTCGGCTTCTGTTTTGGATCAGATAGCCCACGGACACCAAATCCTTTTCGAGAACGGTATTGTACCCCCGTACTTGGGAATAGTGCATACGGAACCGGGGTCGGTGGCCGAAGCACAAATCCTAGACAACGAACTCACAGAGTTACTCTCGAAAGGGGCAATCACGGTGGTTCCTCCCCTAGAAAGAGAAGACGGGTTTTACAGCCGTTACTTTCTGGTCCCGAAGAAGGATGGGGGCATGCGCCCAATCCTAGATTTGAAACCCTTCAACAAGTATGTAGAGAAGGTCAGTTTCAAAATGCTACGCACACCAGTTCTGCTGTCAATGGTGACACAGTCCGATTGGCTAACTTCGGTCGACCTAAAAGATGCTTTCTATCATTGTCCGATTGCGGAAAGACACAGAAAGTATCTTCGGTTCTGTTACCGAGGTCAGTGTTACCAGTACACATGACTCCCGTTCGGATATCGCCTCTCTCCTCTGACATTCACAAGGTGTGTGAAAGCAGCGCTCGGAGTGTTGATGCGCAAAGGTATGCGCTTGGCATGGTTCCTAGACGACCTGTTGGTGTTGGCCCGGTCGCCGGAACAAGCAATACTCCATACTCAGGAGTTGATGGAATTCATGGAGTACATGGGTTTCACTATCAACATAAAGAAGAGCGCGCCATGGCCTTCGTGCCAGGCAACGTATCTGGGTCTGAGTTTGGATACGGTATCCATGCGCGCAACCCTTACGCAAGAGAGATGGCATTCCACCAGGACCACGTTAGCACATTTCGTCCCAGGGACATATGTCACTTATCGGATGATCAGGAGGCTGCTGGGCCTTCTGGCATCGGCTCACCAAGTTGTTCCTTTAGGTCTGTTGTTCATGAGGAGACTGCAATTGTGGTTCGCAGTTCACTTCTTGAAATACGGCAACGAACGCCGGTACAACAACCATCTTATCCTGGTCCCGCGTGTGGTAGCGCAGGACCTAGACCACTGGAACAGAGCCTGCGTGGACATGTCTGGGGTCCCTATGGGCCCCAGGGGACCCGAGGTACCGATTTATACGGATGCGTCCCTCTCGGGTTGGGGGGCCATCCTTGGCTACAAAACAGCGCGAGGAGTGTGGCCGTCTGGGGAGAAGGTCCACATCAACGCGCGCGAGACGGAGACGATTTGGCTGGCTACCCAGCATTTCGCTCAGGATCTCGTAGGCCGTCACATACTGATAATGACAGACAGCATGACGGCCAAGGCCTACATCAACCGCCAAGGCGGTATGAAGTCCAAGCGTTGCAGAGAGTTGGCCATGCAAATTTGGATTTGGGTCAACAGCAACGCGCTATCAATCAGGGCGCTTCATGTTCCTGGGAAGGACAACGAAGCAGCGGACATCCTCTCAAGAGGCGGCCCGCATGCGGACAATTGGAGCCTCAACCCAGCCATAGTGGCTATGATCTGGGAGAGGTTCGGGGTAGCTCAAGTGGATCTGTTCGCATCGAAACTCAATTACAAGTGCCCTCGTTTGTACTTGATGCTCCCGTCCGACCTAGCGCCGTTGGGGGTCAACGCGCTTGGACTAGATCCATGTCCCGAGGAGATGCTTTACGCATTCCCCCCGCGCAGGTGCCTCCTAGACCTGGTGGTCAAGTTCGAGCGCACAGGGGGTCGGTTAGTTCTCGTGGCCCCGTACGAACCGAGCACCCCGTGGTTTCCGCGAATAGTGCCCTGGATAGTAGGCGAGCGGTTCGACGTCCCGGAGTGGGCGGACGCGCTCACGCAAGCAGGAGGGCTGCTACGGGAGGGCCCCTGGATAGGAGGCTCCCGATTAGCGGCGTGGATGCTTACAAAGCCAGGCTCTTAGCTATGGGACTTAGTGCGCAAGTGATTCATGTCATCTTAGCGGCGCGTAAAGACTCCACGTATTCCAGGTACCAGGGGTACTGGAATCGATTTGACCAATTTTGCGCTGAACGCGACATGGACCCTTTGTCAGTAGGGATTGGCCCTATACTGACTTTTGTGGAGGTCTGTAGGAGTGATAGACTATGGTCTTTCTCCTCGGTCAAAGTCTGTGTATCGGCTCTCACGTTCTTCCGGGGGAAGATCCAGGGTAGCACGGTTTTCATGCACCCGCTCATGACGCAGTACCTGTTGGGTGCTAAGAAGCTCTCAGCTAAGCAGCTTACGAGAGCTGAAACTTGGGATGCTTCCCTTGTTCTGCGCGCACTAGAGAAAGATCCCTTTGAACCCATGTCTACGGTAGACATGCGTTATGTCTCGGCTAAGCTGGCTGTGCTCTTGGCACTTACCACCGCAGCGAGGGGTTGTGAGCTCACTGCACTCACCATCAAGGGGATGGTGTTTTCTGGTGATCTGATGGTCACGCTCTTTACAGACCCCAGCTTCGTGCCCAAAACTGTGTCTGTCCTGACGCGTAGGGCCCCGGTGGTGATACACGCGTTTCATCCGTCACCGGTGACTAGGGATGAGAAACGCTTGCACCTCTCGTGTCCTGTACGGGCTTTACGCATTTACATGCGGCGCACAGCAGATATTCGTAGGTCTGACAGGCTGCTGTTGACCTACAGAGTGAGCAAACCAGGTTATGCCCTTTCCACCCAGAGGCTAGCACACTGGCTGGTGGATGATATTACGGAGGCGTATACCAAAGCGGGTAAAACAGCTCCTAAGCTGAAGGCGCATTCTACCCGAGGGACTGCTACGTCGATAGCTGTGTTGTCAGGTATCGACTGGGAGGTCATCCGCCAGGCGGCGGTTTGGAGTGGTGAGACCACTTTCTTACGGCATTATTACCGGCACGTTAAGGTGCGGTCGGTTGCCGACGCTGTTCTGGAGCAGGCCTCTAGGATGCTCTCATCAGAACGCGTACCCCTTCCCACCAGGGGTTTGAAGGGTTCATTGGACGGCTAGAGAACGGAGGCACGAATCCTGTCGTTGTTCAATGCAATAACCCTCTCAGCCATTTTGGAGTTCGTGAAATGTAACTTTGGGTTCGCGAAGCGAACCCTAGTTATATGAACGACAAAATGGCTGAGAATAGAGCCGTTCTCCTCCTACCCGGGCCACAGGTGTTGTGCTCATTTAGTTGGAGATGGTTCGACTTACAAAGAGGAATATCGCTTCCGGTGGGCGTGCCAATACGGGGTCGGTGGGAGGACATATGACCACAGGGGGTCATATTGTCCGGGATTGGCATGGGGAATGCACCTCCATCGTTTTTCTTTTTTCCAGCGAGCTATTGTGGATGATGTCACAATGCAATAACCCTCTCAGCCATTTTGTCGTTGTTCATATAACTAGGGTTCGCTTCGCGAACCCAAAGTTAATTCAGTGCAACACGGTCCAAAAAAATTCCACTGTCCAGCGAACGAACGCCAGCCAGGACAACTGTCGAAACTGCTGGTCTGCATGGGCTAGCAGTTAGCTTAGCCTGTCCCGCTTCCACATCCTTATCAGACAGCCCTCGGTGCTTCCTCTTCGTGCGCAGCTCCAAGCAAGGCCATGGCCCTTGGGCCCACCAGACACAGCAGACCAGGCTCCCTCAGCTGATCCAACGCTAGCTCTCCCAGCCAGACACCTGCGACCCACCTGCCCTGCACTCGCAAACGGCAACACAAATGCAGACAAAAACACTGCACAGTCGACGCTAGGTGAGGCCGCCGCCAGACTACCTCAGTGTTTCCTCTCGGGTGCAGCTCCGAGCAGGGCTGTGGTCCCTGGGCCCAGATGACGCAGCAGACCAAGCTCTCTCAGCTGATCCAACGCCAGCTCTCCCAGCCCATCCATTATCCAAACTGCTTATCCAGCTCTCAGGGTTGTGGGGATGCTGCTGCCTATCCCAGCAGTCATTGAGTTGCAGGCAGGGAGACACCCTGGACAGGCCGCCAGTTCATCACATGCTTTCCCAGCCATTCTTCTTCAAGGTTTCCTCATTAGCGAAGGTTGCCAGCACCATCAGGACGACATGTTTGCCAAACAAGTCTCCTCCAGTTATTTCTGCCCTGAGCTGATCTTGTTGCCTCCAATATTTTCAGACTAAGCCATTCTTTGATGTCATCATGATACTGCCTTTTTGGGTGGCATCTCTTGCGCTTTGCTGGTCTAGTTCCCAAAATCGCTGTCTTTGTTAATTTACTTCCACCTGGATGACAGGTATGCCCAAAGAATGATAGCTTTCTTTTCATTATATGTGCCATTAATCATCTTTTTGTTCCTAATTCATTTAGGATGCTCGCATTCGTTCGTTTCTCTGTCCCACTTATTTGAAGCATCCTACGATAAAACCACATCTCTGCAGCCTCAATCCTGTTTACCATCGCTTTCTTCAATGTCCAACTTTCAGCTCCATATGACAACACTGGCCAGACGAGTGCTCTAAGTAGACTGACTTTCACTTCTTTTCTTATTCCCCTATCTTTCCATATTCATCCTTCTTTTCTTTGCTAGGGTAATTCTGATTTTTATGTCATCTGTACAATAACTGTAATTTTTCTTAACTGAACCCAAGTATTTGAAGCTCTCTAGGTGTTCTGTATCTTGTCCATCTACTGAGATTGCAATATCTGATTCACCCACTTTCATGTACTTTGTCTTTTTCACATTCAAACTGAGCAACCTTTTTCCCTGCCTCATTTACTCGACCCAACATTTCGTTTGGATCTTGCTGTCCATCAGCTGCTAGTACCATGCCATCTGCAAATCTAAGATTGCTTATCTTATAACCACCTATGCTCACTCCATATTCATCTATATCTGCCTCACGCATCACTTGTTCTGTATATAGTGTGAATAAGCGTGGCGATACAACACAACCTTGACGTACACCCTTCTCTATTGGAAAAGCTTCTGTGTTCTCACCATTCCATCTCATCACTGCTGTCTGGCCAATATATAGACCTTGAAGTAGCGCAACAAGGCGTCTAGGGAAACTCATTTCCAGCATGATGTTAAAGAGCTGTGCGTGGCTTACTGAATCAAATGCCTTTGAATAATCAATGAAAATCAGCACTGCCTTATTATAATAATAATGCTTTATTTATATAGCACCTTTCATACAGAGAATGCAACTCAAAGTGCTTTCACATTTCAGCAGGGCAGGGGAAAAAATAATGCATTATCCATCCACTCCTTCAAGAACAACAGCAATAAAGGGGGGGGGGGAATCAAAGGGGGGGAGGGGAAAGAAAAATCAAGAAGAAAGAGCTTCTCCAAAAGGAGATGTCTACTACTACTTTCGGCTGCTCCCGTTAGGGGTCGCCACAGCGGATCATCCGTTTCCATTTCTTCCTGTCTTCTGCGTCTTCCTCTGTCCCACCAGCCACCTGCATGTCTTCCCTCACCACAGCCATAAACCTCCTCTTTGGCCTTCCTCTTCTCCTCTTCCCTGGCAGCTCCATATTCAGCATCCTTCTCCCAATATACTCAGCATCTCTCCTCCACACATGTCCAAGCCATCTCAATCTTGCCTCTCTTGCTTTGTCTCCAAACCATCCAACCTGAGCGGTCCCTCTAATACA
This sequence comes from Lampris incognitus, assembly GCF_029633865.1. Taxonomy (NCBI): domain Eukaryota; kingdom Metazoa; phylum Chordata; class Actinopteri; order Lampriformes; family Lampridae; genus Lampris; species Lampris incognitus. The sequence goes on from NC_079211.1 coordinate 107,733,167, forward strand.
CTGCTCAAAAAAATAAAGGGAACACATAAGCAATGCAATGTAGCTCCAAGTCAATCACACTTTTGAGATATCAACCTGTCCAGTTAGGAAGCAACACTGATTTGTGAATCAATTTCACCTGTTGGTAAATTGTCTAATTTCCACCTGGTGGAAATTAGACAATTTGCAAGACAACCCCTATAAAAGGAATGGATTTGCAGGTGGTGGCCACAGACCATTTGCCTGTCCTCATCTTTTCTGGCCGATCTTTGGTTAGTTTTTCATTTTGCTAGTGCCCTCACCACTAGAGGTGGCATGAGGCGGTATCTGCAACCTACAGAAGTTGCTCAGGTAGTGCAGCTCATCCAGGATGGCACATCAATGCGTGCTGTGGCAAGAAGATTTGATGTGTCTCCCAGCACAGTGTCCAGAGCATGGAGGAGGTACCAGGAGACAGGCCAGTACACCAGGAGACATGGAGGGGGCCGCAGGAGGACAACAACCCTGCAGCAGGACCGCTATCTGGTCCTTTGTGCAAGGAGGAACAGGAGGAGCACTGCCGGAGCCCTACAAAACGACCTTCAACAGGCCACTAATGTGCAGGTTTCTGCTCAAACAGTGAGAAACAGAATGCATGAGGATGGTATGAGGGCCCGACGTCCACAATTGGGGCCTGTGCTCACAGCCCAACACCGTGCAGCCCGATTGACCTTTGCCAGAGAACATCTTGGTTGGCAGATTCGCCATTGGCGCCCTGTGCTCTTCACAGATGAGAGCAGGTTCACACTGAACACATGTGACAGACGTGAGAGAGTCTGGAGACGCTGTGGAGAACGTTCTGCTGCCTGCAACATCCTCCAGCATGACCAGTTTGGCGGTGGGTCAGTGATGGTCTGGGGAGGCATATCCTTGGAGGGCTGCACAGACCTCTACGTGCTAGCCAGAGGTACCATGACTGCCATTAGGTACCGGGATGAGATCCTCAGACCCATTGTCAGACCATATGCTGGTGCAGTGGGCCCTGGGTTCCTGCTCATGCATGACAATGCTCATCCTCATGTGGCCAGAGTGTGTCAGCAGTTCCTGTATGTCGAGGGCATTGATGCTATGGACTGGCCTGCACGTTCCCCAGACCTGAATCCAATCGAGCACCTCTGGGACATCATGTCTCGTACCATCCGCCAACGCGATGTCGCACCACAGACTGTCCAGGAGTTGACCGATGCCCTGATCCAGGTCTGGGAGGAGATCCCTCAGGAGACCATCCGTCGTCTCATCAGGAGCATGCCCAGACGTTGTAGGGAGTGCCTACAGGCACGTGGAGGCCACACACACTACTGAGCCTCATTTTGAATCGTCTTGAAGAATTTCCACAGAAGTTGGATCAGCCTATGTTCTCATTTTCCACTTTGATTTTGAGTATGATTCTGAATCCAGACCTTAATGGGCTAATGATTTTGATTTCCATTGATCATTCTTAGGTTATTTTGCTCTAAACACATTCCTCTGTCTAATAAATAAAGATTTTCAGCTAAAATATTTCATTCATCGAGGTCTATATTGTGTTTTTAGGTGTTCCCTTTATTTTTTTGAGCAGTGTATAATCGTTCCTAATCCTGTCCTTCTTCGTCACTCCCAGTGAAAATCTTAGCATCTTCAACTCTGCCACCTCCAGCTCCGCCTCCTGTCTTTTCGTCAGTGCCAATGTCTCCAAACCATATAACATAGCTGGTCTCACAACCATCTTGTAAACCTTCCCTTTAACTCTTGCTGGTACCCTTCTGTCGCAAATCACTTCTGACACACTTCTCCACCCACTCCACCCTGCCTGCACTCTCTTTTTCACCTCTCTACTGCACTCCCCGTTACTTTGGACGGTTGACCCCAAGTATTTAAACTCAAATGCCTTCGTCACCTCTACTCCTTGCATCCTTATCATTCCACTGTCCTCCCTCTCATTCACGCATAAGCATTCCGTCCTGCTCCTACTGATTTTCATTCCTCTTCTCTCCAGTGCGTACCTCCACCTCTCCAGGCTCTCCTCAACCTGCATCCTACTCTGGCTACAGATCACAATGTCATCCGCGAACATCATCGTCCATGGAGACTCCTGCCTGATCTTGTCCGTCAACCTGTCCATCACCATTGCAAACAAGAAAGGGCTCAGAGCCGATCCTTGATGTAATCCGACCTCCACCTTGAACCCATCTGTCATTCCAACCGCACACCTCACCATTGTCACACTTCCCTCATACGTATCCTGCACCACTCCTACATACTTCTCTGCAACTCCTGACTTCCTCATACAATACCACACCTCCTCTCTCGGCACTCTGTCATAAGCTTTCTCTAAATCTACAAAGACACAATGCAACTCTTTCTGGCCTTCTCTATACTTCTCAATCAACATTCTCAAAGCAAACATCGCATCTGTGGTGCTCTTTCGTGGCATGAAACCATACTGCTGCTCGCTGATCATCACCTCTCCTCTTAACCTAGCTTCTATTACTCTTTCCAAAATCTTCATGCTGTGGCTGATCAACTTTATACCTCTGTAGTTGTTACAGTTCTGCACATCACCCTTGTTCTTGAAAATTGGTACCAGTATGCTTCTTCTCCACTCCTCAGGCATCCTCTCACTTTCCAGGATTGTGTTAAACAATCTAGTTAAAAACTCCACTGCCATCTCTCCTAAACATCTCCATGCCTCCACAGGTATGTCATCAGGACCAACTGCCTTTCCACTCTTCATCCTCTTCATAGCTGCCCTCACTTCCTCCTTGTTAATCCACTGAACTTCCTGATTCACTATCCCTACATCATCCAACCTTCTCTCTCTCTCATTTTCTTCATTCATCAGCCCCTCAAAGTATTCCTTCCACCTTCTTAGCACACTCTCCTTGCTTGTCAGCACATTTCCATCTCTATCCTTGATCGCCCTAACTTGCTGCACATCCTTTGCAGCTTGGTCTCTCTGTCTAGCCAATCGGTACAAGTCCTTTTCTCCTTCCTTAGTGTCTAACCTGTCATACAACTCACCATATGCCTTTTCCTTTGCCTTTGCCACCACTCTCTTTGCTTAACGCTGCATCTCCTTGTACTCCTGTCTACTTTCTTCATCTCTCTTACCATCCCACTTCTTCTTTGCCAACCTTTTCCTCTGTATAATTTGCTGTACTTCCTCATTCCACCACCAAGTCTCCTTGTCTTCCTTCCTCTGTCCTGATGACACACCAAGTGCCTTCCTAGCTGTCTCCCTCACTATTTCTGCAGTGGTTGTCCAGCCATCTGGCAACTCTTCACTACCACCCAGTGCCTGTCTTAACTCCTGCCTAAACTCCACACAACAGTCTTCCTTCTTCAACTTCCACCATTTGATCTTCGGCTGTGTCTTTACTCGCTTCCTCTTCTTGGTCTCCAAAGTCATCCTACAGACCACCATCCTATGCTGCCTAGCTACGTTCTCCCCTGTCACCACCTTGCAGTCTCCAATCCCTTTTAGATGGCGCCTTCTACATAAGATATAGTCCACCTGTGTGCACTTTCCTCCACTCTTGTATGTCACCCTGTGTTCTTCCAAAAGGAAATGTATTCACATGAAATGAATAAATAAAATTTCTCTGCAAACAAACGATATGCAACAGCACTGAGTTGTGTGTGAATAATGAATCTGTCCAATTCATTCAACAACCTGCTCTGTTTTTCTTCAGCGCTCTCTGCGTGTGTGCGGCGTGTTTAGAGTGATTGTAAGGTGTCTCGTATATTGATATACAAACACACAAAAACATACACATACACACTGCTTCACTTCCCATCTCAGCATGTCATCAGCAGTCCAGGACTCCTGCTTGTGATGTTGCAAGTGGTCCAGCTCAACTCCCGATTAGCCAACAGGCTTCAGAGAGGAGATGAGGCTCAGACACTGCATCACCTACAGAGCGCCTCATATTTCAGTGACATGGCGTGTTCGTGGCTAAGAAAGGCTGCACTTCCTCAGAAATAAGTCAACTCGAAGTCAAGTCGATTCTATTTGTATAGCCCCAATATCAACCCTGTGACAGACTGGCGGCCTGTCCAGGGTGTCTCCCCGCTTGTCGCCCAATGACTGCTGGGATAGGCTCCAGCATCCCCACGACCCTGAGAGCAGGATATGCGGTTCAGATAATGGATGGATGAATGGATGGACAGGCCAATATCACAAATTACAAATTTGCCTCAGGGGGCTTTACAGCAACACAACATCTTGTCCTTAGACCCTCACAAGTTACATCCACAATTATGAAGATGAGGATACTCATTGTCATAACTGTAGATGTAACTTGATATGTACAACTTGAAACTTTTCACTTGTTTGCTGGTAGGTGCAGGTGAAAGTTTGTCGACAATTCTGTGCATGTGGTTGACATTTATCCATGGCAAATCTTACAGGCATCGCCAAAAATACGCCATTGTCAATAGCACATACCAACGAACAAGAAACTGGTATGACCACTGCAGTAGAAACCGGAAGTCAGTGGACTACAGTTATACACAGAGTCGATTACCCCACTCTTCTGAGCCGTCCCAGTGTAACAGCCCAAGATATATCCCCTGGAAAGACTATACCTGGGGTTAAAGTGGGCTAGCCTGTTTTATACCCTGGGTATATTATGGGGTAGTCTAGTTTATACCTCGGGGTATTTTTTAGGCTAGGCCATTTCATACCCCCCTAGGCCAGATTATACCCCCCCCGAACCACTCAGACACGAGGTTAAAGTGGGTTAGCAAGTTTTATACCCCCCCCCCAGGTATATCCTGGGCTAGTCAGTTTATATCACGAGGTATTATTTAGGCTAGGCTATTTCATACCCTTCTAAGCCAGATTATAACCCCCCCCCCACACACACACACACTCAGATACACAAAATAATCAAGGATACAGTATTCAATTTTGATTTTATTTCACATGCTGATGAGTATATAAGTGATGGATCAGAAGTAGCAGTTGCCATCGGCTTTTTATCTTGTGCGTTTGTCTTGGCTGTGATAGTTCAGAGGGTCGGTCAAAGTGTACTGACTTTGTTGATGTCAGACCCAGCACTGCTGCGAGGTTCTTTGGAGCATTGTTGGAGAGCGGGCTGCACATCCTGCTTGACTTGGGTTTTTTGCTGATGTATTCCGTTGTGTCACCGATCTCATCTTGCTCCTCCATTGGTCTCTTGGGTTGCTGGGGTTTTTCCTCTATGGTGTCACAGGGGTAGTCAGGAATGGTTGGGTGCTCAAGGTCATGGGGAATATCTGATGATGACGTGGCATTTGTGTAGCTCTTGAGGTTGCTGACGTGGTAGGTGTTACTGAGGATTTGTCGGTTTTTACATGTTTTAGCTCGACACGGCCTGTGCTGAGTGACTCAACAACAGTATATGGATCAGTCCAGCGAGGCTCCAGCTTGGATCCCATCCTGTGGATACGTCGACTGTTTTTGATGTAGACTATGGATCCTGTAATAATCTCTTTGTTGCTTTCATGGCGACGATCATAATTCTCCTTCTGACGAGACTGTGCACTGGCGATGTTGCTGGAGACTGTGGAACAGATGTCTTTACGAATGGTGTAAAGTGTCTCCAGACCATCAGGGCTAGCTGAGTCTAGAAGTGGTGCTCTATCACTCTCGTCAGCAGACTTCAGGTCGATGGCAGCCTGGCAGTACATCACTTCGAAGGGCGTGCACTTTGTTGAGGCATGGATAGATGTATGATAAGCAAACAAAATGCCTGGAATTTACTGATCCCAATCATCAGCTTGGTCACTGACAAGCTTACTCAATGTAGCCTTGAGTGTCCTGTTGTCACGTTCCCTTTGGCCGTTTTGACTGTGGGTAGTATGCAGAGGCTATATGGTGATCTGTCTGGAAACAGTCCATAAGCAAGTCAATAACTTTGTTTATGAATTCACGACCCTGGTCACTGACCAGCGTGTCCATGCAACCTAGTCGACATACGACAGAGTAAAGGAACTCTGCCACTGACTTTGCGCTCTTGTCCGGGATAGCTGCGGCTTCAGACCATTTGGAGAAATGGTCAGTTATGGTGACGATGTACTTGTTACTACTTGTAGTTTCTTGAAGAGGGCCGATAATGTCAACCCCAACCAGACTCCAGATTTTGGCAGGTACAGGTATGGAGTTGAGTGATGGAGCTTCTTTGCTGACTTTGGGATTACTGATGAAACACTTCGGACATGCATTCACATATTCTTGTACAACATTCTTCATGCCTCTCCAGTAATATCGCTGAGATATTTTACTGAAGGTTTTATCTCTGCCAAAGTGCCCTCCTGTAGCTGGATTGTCATGACAGGCCTTCAGAATGTTGGCACACAGGTTTTGACAATCTCTGTGGAAGAGAGCTCCACTGTCAGCACGAAATGGCTTTGCTGTTTGACGAAACTGAGACTTTGCATTCACACGCTTGGCAGGATCCAGGTCATAGATATACTGAGGATACTTTCGGACAGAGCTGGTGTATAAGTTCAAAATCTGGTTGTACAGGTTATCATCCATGATGGATTTTTGTTTGAAAAAAATAAAAGAAAAAAGAAAAGAATAAAATTGAATAATACACATGTAGGCACCCAAAAATTCACACTTCCCCTTGTCGTTCCTTCCTTCTTTATTTTCTTCCTTCTGTTTGTTATTCCTACAAAAACATGTTTTATCACTGTAATTATTTAATTACACGTATAACAGTTACTGGAACAAATTGTCACATGGCCACTCCTATCGATAGTTATTGTAGCGCCACCTAGTGGTGCAGCTCCGTGCGTATTGAGGTGCATGATCAAGTGGAGGTGTACTACATACATGTAAACTTTCAAATCTCTATCACCTTCCTAGCACATTAGCTTTTGGTTAACTAGCAACCGTTTTTAGCCCTTTTAGCTAAGCTAATAAATATTTTAGTTTACCCAGATGCCCTGACCACAGTTTCAGGTACTAGGTGTGTAATACGGTTATTGGCTGTGTGACATGATGTTTAGGTATGTCAGTAAATGTTTGGATGTCACTCTTGTTTTGGCTAACGGTAATGTGTAGGTATGTATGTGATATTTAGTGTGATGTGGTTTTTAGATGTGACGTACTGTGTACACATTTGATATGACGTTGAGACATGTGATGCAGCGTTCAGGTATGCTACAAGATTCATCATTGTAGTTTTAGGTTTTTGACAGGATGTGTAGGTATTGCAGCCTGATGCATTGCTTTGTGGCATGATCTTCAGGTAATGATTTTGATTCTGGTTCTTAGGTATGTGATTTGATGTTTGCCAATGTAAAATGATGTTTAGTTATGGAATAGGATTTTTAACTATGACGTTACGTTTAGTGAGACATGATACTCAGCTATGCAACACAATGCTTATATATGACGTGATGTTTAGTGGTTTTATTAACGGTTTTTAGGGGTGTGGTGAGATGTTAGCATGATGCGTAGCGGTAAGAGGGGAGGGCTTAGGTTCAATTCCCGCTAATGTGCCCTGTCAAAGTGTCCATGTGCAGGTTCACACCTGCTGGTCTTCAATACAAAACATCCAAGTTACTGGAGATAAATGCTGTCGTGAAGTGTTTTGAGAATATAATAATATAATATAACATAATATATTTATCATTTGTACATACATACAATGAATTTGTTCTCTGTATTCAACTCATCCTATTGTATAGCAGTGGGCAGCTGCAGCATCTGGGGACCAACTCCAGTTCTTCTTTCCACTGCCTTGCTCAGGGGCACAGACAGGAGTATTAAACCTAACATGCATGTCCTTTTGATGGTGGGAGGAAACTGAAGCACCCAGAGGAAACCCATGCAGACATGGGGAGAACATGCAGACTCCACACAGAAACTACCTGGGGTGGCCTGGGGTTCGAACCCAGGACCTTCTTGCTGTGATGCAACAGTGCTAACCACTGGGCCACCGTGCCGCCACCGAGCATGGTGTGGACCTCCATGTTAAACCAGTCTCTGGCTGGGGAAGGTCTGACTGGTTGCTGCTGGGTGAAACATCACGCTACATATGGATGGTCCCACAATAGCAGACTCTTTGGAGCATAGTCCATTCATCTCTATTGAATCAGTCCTCCAGTACATAATAACTGCTCTCAGACCATTTCTTCACTGCACCTGCTGATGTTCTAGGTCCTTTAAGCAGTTGCGGAAAAGACGGCTAGTCCAAATTAGGGGCAGGGTAGTGATTTACCAGAACCCTGCTAAAGATTGGATATACAGTAAATACAGAAATGCAATCAGGACTGGTAAACATAACAGCTAACAGCTGTAAATTCAGCTCATAGTAAACAGTATATGAATGAAACAAGGTCCATCCATTATCCAAACTGCTTAACCTGCTCTCAGGGTCGCGGGGATGCTGGAGCCTATCCCAGCAGTCATTGGGCAGCGGGTGGGGAGACACCATGGACAGGCCGCCAGGCCATCACAGGGCCAACACACATACAAAAACACATTCATAGGGACAATTTAGTACGGCAGATTCACCTGACCTACATGTCTTTGGACTGTGGAAGGAAACCGGAGCACCCGGAGGAAACCCACGCAGACATGGAGAGAACAGGCAAACTCCACACAGAGGACGACCCAGGACGACCCGCAAGGTTGGACTACCCTGGGGCTTGAACCCAGGATCTTCTTGCTGTGAGGCGACCACGCTAACCACTGTGCCACCGTGCCGCCCTATTTTTAAACAAGGTAAAAATGGGAAATGATAGCACAGTTGACGTAGTAGTGGAAAAACGAGGTTGAAAAATGAAAGATAAAATTAAAATAATATGCAAAATAATTCTAACACATTGTCCAAAGATTTAAAAAAGATACAAAAGAGGAGGCTTATGAGAAGTTTAAAAAAGGATGTTGGCCTACAACATGCATACGTGATGCAGAAAACACAGCTCATAATCAAACTGTTCAACATGAGACTTTAATGTGTATTTGAACTGCAAAAAAGAAACCAGGTCAGACTCAGAAAATCCTTTGGAAAACCATGTCAGTGGTTGGGTGGACAGTAAAATTGAGCTGAATGAAAGTTTTAACAGCAGGCATTACGCTCCTGTTCGATTTCACAGTCATTACGCAGGTATGCCCGCAAACCCCATGCATTTTTAATACATTGTCATTTTAATTGGATTAAGTTTTAAAAGAGGGAGAGTTTACTTTTTATTTAAAAAAAAATTTTTTTTGCCCGAAATCACACAAAACTGATGGGAACGAGGCGTTGGCAAATCGGCAGCCTTTGAAGCTTCAGAGGAGCGTTCGTCACCCTCAGCACACCGCGCTCATCAAAAAACAGATAGGGAAGGTGCAGAGACTGACAAAATTGAACATTTCAAAATTTCATTATACAAGGAGCACTGATAAAAAGAAAAATGCTTCCCTCAGTTTTATTTCCCTGGGTGTGATTAGGAAACGGAACAGACATGGAGATCTGTATCGTGCACATTTATGGCTGTATTGCACGGTCTCTCTCCCGGGTGTGTTGTGTTGAATGTAATCTTTAACTGGGATTGGTGCGGCATCTCAGCCGTACAGGGCGAGTGAAATGGAAAAGGAGTGATGTGGAGCAGCGCGTTAGACAAAGGCAGAATCCCAAACATCTTGTGAACCCCGGTCGAGTCTTCCTCAGCGTGGGTAAACACAAACGCTCTCCATTCACATATGTATTCAGTTCTACATGAAGAGTCTGGAATGTGATTTTTCTTTTTTCAGTTGTTTTTGTTTTATTTGTTCCCATTAAAACCCATTAACAAATTTTGTGCGACGTGAAGGTGCATTGTATCCAAACCTGATTTATCCATATTGCACTTACAGCTATTGATGGTTGGATAAAAAGCTGCTCCCCTGGCAGCTTCTGTGCAATAGGGTTCAACAGGACAGTGTGGTTAAACTGTTATCTTGTTAATGTTAATAGTGCAACAGTTCTGCTTTTTTTTTTTGGTATACTTTATTGGTCCCCATGGGTAAATTCATTCCCTGCATTTAACCCATCCCAGCTATGCAGCTAGGAGCAGTGGGCAGCAGCCGTGCAGCACCCGGGGACCAACTCCATTTCGTCTTGCCACGCCTCGGTCAGGGGCACAGACAGGAGTACTAACCCTAACATGCATGTCTTTTTGATGGTGGGAGAAACTGGAGTACCCGGAGAAAACCCACTGCAGACACGGGGAGAACATGCAAACTCCACACAGAGGACGACCTGGGATGACCCCCCCCCCCCAAGGTTGGACAACCCCGGGGTTCGAACACAGGGCCTTCTTGCTGTGAGGTGACAAGCGCTAACCACTAGGCCACCGTGCCGCCAAAAATGTGGAACGCTTCAGGAATTTGCGTGTCATTGTCATTGAGTGACATCATTTGGCGGCTAGTTTTGAAACCGGTGTTAGTGACCATTCCATTCTACAATGCAAATTATTGTTTTTGATAGCACACGCAAAGGATGTTTGTTAAAATATTACAATGTTACAATTTCATTTAGCAGAGGCTTTTTTCTTTTTTGGATTATTCCTCCTTTTTCTCCCTAATTGTATCCGGCCAATTACCCCACTCTTCCGAGCCGTCCTGGTCGCTGCTCCAACCCCTTTGCCGATCTGGGGAGGGCTGCAGACTACCACATGTCTCCTCTGATATATGTGGAGTCGCCAGCTGCTTCTTTGCACCTGACAGTGAGGAGTTTCACCAGGGGGACATAGCACGTGGGAGGATCAAGTTATTCCCCCCAGATCCCCCTCCCCCCCGAACAGGCACCCCGACCGACCAGAGGAGGTGCTAGTGCAGCGACCAGGACACATACACCCATCCGGCCTTCCCACCTGCAGACACGGCCGATTGTGTCTGTAGGGACGCCCGACCAAGCCGGAGGTAACACTGGGATTCGAACCGGCGATCCCCGCGTTGGCAGGCAACGGAATAGACCGCTACGCTACCCGGACGGCCTTAGCAGACAGTTTTATACTAAGCAGCATACATCTGAGAGTTAATACAACACAAGCAAGGAGCCAGTCAGGGGACAACAACGCAAGTAAGTGCCAAAAAACTAGGTTCAAGTCCGATAGGACATAGGTGTCAAGAGGCAGGGCAGAGAGGCAATGCATAATGCGTAGGTAATGCATAGAAGTTTGCTCTCAGGCCCTTTTTGGGCAAGCAAAAATGGCACTAACTACATATAACTAACGATATATACAAAGGAACTTCATTGCCACTATTGCCCAAATAACTTCATGCAAGCAAGAGGCTGAGAAGACATAACTAGTCATTTCATCACTCAGGTGTGTCCCAACTTCAGCAAGTGTGTGTGTGTGTGTGTGTGTGTGTGTGTGCGTGCATTTTTTTTCAACATGCGTGCTGACATCCGTCTCTCGTGTTCCTGAATCCAAACATCCTGGATGCATGGGGGGCTTTGAGTAGATTAACTTGTTTCAATCCCCGCTGCACACCCCCTGCTGATACGTACCAGTCATTATGCTTCAGGAAAGCCAAAATATAATACAGCGCTTCTTTCAGTGGAAAAAAGGAAGTCAACAAGTTGGAATAAAATGTAAGCAATTTACAATTAATTTTGAAAACATAGAGAAAACTAACTTTGCAACTATTCTGAATTGGACATTTAAAATTAGAACATGCACAACTGCTCCTTCCATCAAATCAATCCATTGCAAAGTTTTAAGTGGGCTGGCAAGAAACGCACCTGGCAGTGTGAACAAATCAAAGCCCAGCCAGCTTGACTCTTAATCATGTTTAGCCTCACACAACTGTACGTCACGCAACACATGACTGTTGCATTTGAGCAACGTGGCAACTGAATCTCTCACGCTCCCAACGCCGTCTAGCAGCGCCACCACATATCAGCAACATGGGATTTCTTCAGAAAAAGCACAGTGTCATGTATTATCTCCACACTCAGGTGCAACGAGAGAGAGAAAGATGCAGAGAAAAACAACGTTTTGTAGAACGGCACAACAGGAGCATGGAAGGTTTGTCTACCCCCCCCCCCCTTCATTTCTGCTACAGATCACATACTTCTGCTCTGGGAGCTGAAACCAAATAAAATCCGATTGCTATCATGAAAAAGTTGGATCTTGGTCTCTTCGGGTAGAAAAATCAGATATTTGCCTCACTTGGCTCTGTGGATAAGGTAATGTTATCGGTTATTGATATGTTGTATTAGCCCCCTTCCATACAAGCATCTCGTTCGCCCCCCCCCCCACATATACACAAATATGTTCTCATTTCTTCCACCATGTTATCTAGCTCTCCTCTGAATAACGTAACTCTCCTATCAGCGCTCTCTTTGCCATCTTTCCTGCTCTCTTTTTTCTTTACTACGGCTGCCTCTCTCTTTCTCTCAATGATAGGTTTTCTGCATGCCATTTATGAGCTTAAATACACAGTCCAACATTGCCCAACATTGCAAGGCCCAACTACAATGTTAGCAGCAACCCTAATGCCATCCATAGATCCTATTTTACATATCAGCAATCATACCGGATTGAAATCTCAAGATGATCTGTACTGATGAGCCAAAACATTATGACCAATCACAGGTGAACCAACGCTGATCATCTAAAAACAACAGCACATGTCAAGGTCTTGGTAGATTAGATGGTAAGCGAACAATTAGTTCTTGTAGTCAACGTGTTGGATGTCATTGAGTGCAGGAGAAATGGGCAAGAGTAAAGACCTGAGCGACTTTGACAAGCACCAAAATGTTATGGCCAGATGACTGGGTCAGAGCATCTCTGAAACAGCAAGGCTTGTGGGGTGCTCCCAGTCAGCAGTGGTGAGCACCTACCAACAGCGGTCTGAGGAGGGACAAACCACAAACCAGTGACAGGGTTTTGGGTGCCCAAGGATCATTGATGGAATTATTTAGGGAGGGGAGCATGACAACAGCCGACTGTGGCACAAGTCATAGAAAATTTTAATGATAGTTACGGGAGGAATGCGTCTCAACACACAGTGCATCACACCCTGCTGATTATGGAGCTGCGTAGCTGCAGACCAGTCAGAGTGCCCATGATGACCCCTGTCCACCATTGAAAGTGCCTACAATGGGCACGTGAGTGTCAGAACTGGACCTTGGAGCAGTGGAAGGTTGCCTGGTCTGATTGGTCCCGTTTTCTTTTAGATCATGTGGATGGCCATGTATATGTGTGCCGTTTACCTGGGGAAGTGATGGCACCAGGACGCACTGTGGGAAGACGACAAGCTGGTGGAGGGAGTGTGATGGTCTAGACAACGTTCTGATGGGAAACCCGTCTGGGCTTTCATGTGGACATCAATTTGACACGTGTCACCTACCTAAACATTGTTGCAGATCAGGTACACCCCTTCATGGCAATGGTGTTCCCTGATTGCAGTGGCCTCTTTCAGCAGGATAATGCGCCCTGTCACACTGCACACATTGTTCAGAAATGGTTTGAGGAACATTATGAAGTGTTCAAGGTGTTGCCCTGGCCTCCAAAATTCTCCAGATCTCAATTTGATTGAGCATCTGTGGGATGTGCTGGACCGACAAGTCTGATCCACAGCGGCTCCATCTTGCAACTTACATCTGCTGCTAATGTTTTGGTACCAGATACCACAGGACACCTTCAGGGGTCTTGTATAGTCCATGCCCTGGCGGGTTGGCGCTGTTTTAGCAGCTCGTGGAGGACCAACGGCATATTAGGCAGATGGTCACAATGTTTTAGCTCATCAGTGTATAATGTTCTTTCTGCCCTGAAAATACCGCCGGCACCTTCATCCACATGGTGCCTGGAGGTCAACCGATTCTGGAATGACGTCTCAAACATACTGTCCAGTCCTTGTTATTGTTAAAGGATACTTTCAATTTGGATTTTACAATCAGTGATAGACGTATCTTCCGAGCTAATCTTACAGCTAGCAGCAAAGAAGATGATTGCATGTCGATAGAAATCTTCACACTCCAGAAATTTTCACACTCCCTGTCAAGAGGGAATGGCCCTCAATATATAACAATAATGGGCAGATGGAGCTTTCCACTGCAAGAGTGCAACATGCTAAATCTTCACTATTTCCTTTTGGGTTCATCTTACTTGAACAATGAGCAGCTTTATTTGAAGGTACTTAATGCCAATACATGTTCGCTCACTCACTCACACACACACACACACACACACACACACACATTCTTACCTGAGCTCTAATGTATGCTGTGTGTGTGTGTGTGTGTGTGTGTGTACGTGTGTGTTTGAATGTTTGAGTTTTGCATACAAACAGTTACAATCGGACAAGGATGAAATTTTAAACCAGCTACTGATAATAGCACAATAAAAGATGTTCACAAAAAATAGGGTTAATCTAACCCTCTGGATGTGTTGGAAAATGGCACACACCATTTGTGTTGGCGAGGCAAACCTGATCCATGTTTTGACTCGTTGCAAACACATATAAAACAATTATTATCTAATCCAATATAGTTTTACTTCATAATTAGCTTATTATACACCCATAACTACAAAATCTCAGCTTTATGTTCTTATACCTCTCATATTCTGAAGAAAAGGGCAAGATTCCCCAATAAATGTCTGCTATAGACAGGACCATGGTATTTCTTGATTCTCAGAAGAATCCCGTTTAACTTTCTTTCTTTTTTTTCCCTCAGAAGAATCCTTTTTAAATTCTCAGAAGAATCCTGTTTTAATTTTTTTACATGATGATGCTGATTGCGTGGCTTGGGTCCTGGACTGTTCCGATGGCGTCTGGACACTGCTTGGCATGCTGCGCATCATATTCTTCATACATTTTATAAGTCCATTATAATTCTGTTTATCCTCTTTCAATGTTGTATTGTGTAAATTGTGTAAACACAACATCCATTGCACGTTGTCTGTCTTGGGAGAGAGATCCCTCCTCTGTTGCTCTCCCTGAGGTTTCTTCCTATTTTTTCTCCCTGTTAAAGGGTTTTTTTTCAGGGAGTTGTTGCTTATCTGATGAGAGGGTCTAAGGACAGGATATTGTGTTGCTGTTAAGCCCACTGAGGCAAATTCGTAATTTGTGATATTGGGCTACACAACTAAAACTGACTTGACTTGACTTGACTTATGTCTGATCCACAGAAGTTCCCAGAACATTTTAAAGCAGCATAGATGGATGGATGTCAAACTATCAATATCCTCTGCGGGGTAATTATTAACCTGTAACATCACAGAGGTAACCAAATTTTACAAAGGCTTTCAAAGATTAAAAAAAAAAAAAAAATGGCGTTCATTGTTTTTGCTGTGTTTATATACCTGTTATAGAATAGCATGCCTTGCTGTTACGGACTAGTCGGGTCTAGGGGGTTAAGGGTTAAGCAAGCAATACTAGTCCTAACTTGAGTGTGTAGAAAAGATGAAAAATGAGGAGAGAAACAGAAAGGACTGGTTTCCGAGACTAGAGAAATAGCTGGGAGGTGGGCTAGCTTACCGAGGTGAGGTAGCAAGCTAGCAGTTAGCCGGTCCCTCTGACAAGGCCGAGGCCTTATGGGTCTCAGCTCCCGTAAGCGGCGGACTCTGTCTTGGTATGTCGGTTCAGTTTAAGTTGATGGTGTTGAGCTGGAAAGGTGTGAACCTGTAGAGTCCTGGACAGCATGCTCCAAGTGGCGTATCCTGAGGCGTATGTATGCAAAACTGCCGCCATTAACTAACTCCAGGGATGCCCCGGCACCTCACAGTGACATCCTGTTATAAACACTGCTTAGCCACGCCTCCAATCATTTCTCAATGAAAATCAGTCCAATTTTATAAGAAAAGGAAGAAGGGAAGAAGGCAACTATAACCCCCATATCACTTCTACTTGTTCAGATAAAAAAAAAAAAAAAAAACAGCAACAAAAAACTAGATGGTATTTCTGACACACATTCTAACTTGAAAATGGGTCCAATTTGACGCTAGCACAATAGAGGGATTAAGCTTGGTTGCACAATAGCAATAATAGTGTCCATGTCATCTAGCATTTGGACATCTGTGAAAACTTCTGTGGTCTCTACGGCAACAGGAAGCTGTCTGACATGGCTGTCATTTCAGCTAGATATTGTTGGGGGACCTGTATTGGATCCCATCCCCTCCCTTAACTCTCTGTTCCCTACTGTCGTGTCAAAACAATGATGCACGACATTTTTGCCATGAATCTTATAAAACTGGTCATTTCCGTCAACCAGTCAAATGTGGAAAGCAGCCAAACATAAATTAACCCTCAGCGATATGGTTTTTCCATTGAGCTACACAGGGAATGGATGTTTCAGGAGTTAATGCCTTGCTCTATTACGTGAGCTACACTACACCGGGAACTACCATTCATGTGTTTCCATTCTACCCATTACTCTGATGAGATATAGTGTTCTCGGTGCAAGTTAATTCAGAAGGACCCAACTTTCATTGCTTATATTTACCACCACTCACACAAGCTGCCATCTATTCCCATTGAGTAATCATTTCACCCTACCATAAGATTTTATAATCAAACAATGGTGTTCACTTGCCTATTATAATCTGACTCCTAACAATAGAAAATGTAAAAGTTCCAAAATTCCTGTCTCCTTTACTTGCATTTGGTGAGTGTAGGAAACTCAAGATGAACTCCACTACAGTTATGAGTCAGTCTAATGTCACACCGACAGTGTAAATAGACTAAGCTCACAGTAGCTAACTTACTGGATGTAAGTGTTGTCAGTTTCTAAATTTATTTACCCCCCCAACCAATTACCCCACTCCTCTGAGCCATACTGGTGGCTGCTCCACCCCCTCTGCCGATCTGGGGAGGGCTGCAGACTACCACATGCCTCCTCCGATACATGTGGAGTCGCCACCCGCTTCTTTTCACATGAGAGTAAGCAGTTTCACCAGTTCCCCGAACAGGCGCTCCGATCGACCAGAGGCATTAGTGCAGCGACCAGGACACATATCCACATCCGGCTTCCCACACACAGACACGGCCAATTGTGTCTGTAGGGATGCTCAACTAAGCCGGAGGTAACACGGGGATTCGAACCACTGATCCCAGTTTCTAAATTCATTTAAAAGTAGTCTTCGGAAAAGTTTATTCATTCAAATATAGTGATGGGTAAAATGAATGAACAAATCATTCTTCAATGACTCCTTTTCGAGTTTATGTACTGAATCATACACAATAAATGTTTATGTTTTCTGATTTGTCATTGTAGTTTTTTTTGTTAATTTGATTTGCAATTTCTTGTGTTTTGTGAGTTGTCATTTTCTTATTTGTCGTTGGGATTTCCTATTTGCCATTGTGTTTTTTTATTTGTTGTGTTTTCCTATTTGTCGTTGTGGTTTGCATTTCAGGGACACCATATACAACAGCTCTGTCTGCAAGCTCAGCAAGTTTCTCATGAATTAACTTTTTTTAATTAGGCTGTATTTTGACAAACTGCAAATCCCATTTCCACTTTCTTAGTTTTCACGCTCTCCTTCAACTCTCATGCATTATAAACTTTATATTTACTCTTCAGGAAGACAGTTATATATTCAGCATGCCATTTTGCGATTAGATTTTTTAAATAAGTAGTGAAACCAGGGTCCTCATTAGGAAAATCTCTTGGGATCTCGTCATCAGATTGATTTTGAGATTTATTTTTGACTCCCCCCTTTTTCTTCCCAATAATACTTGGCCAATTACCCCACTCTTCCGAGGAGTGGGGCTGGAGTCGCCAGCCGCTTCTTTTCACCTGACAGTGAGGAGTTTCCCCAGGGGGACGTAGCACGTGGGAGGATCACGCTATTCTCCCCCAGTTTCCCCTCCACCCCGAACAGGCGCCCCGACTGACCAGAGGAGGCGCTAGTGCAGCAACCAGGACACACCCACATCCGGCTTTCCGCCCGCAGACACGGCCAATTGTGTCTGCAGGGATGCCCGACCAAGCCGGCGGTAACATGGGGATTCGAACTGCCGAGCCCCATGTTGGTAGGCAACTGAACAGCACACCACGCCATGCCACCCGGACGCCCCTAAGATTTCCTTTTTAAAGTGATAGGTAGGCTTGATTTCTTTTCTTTTTTTTAAACAAATGACCTTCTGATATAATGATGAGTGAAACTGGATACACAACCCATTCTGTATGTCCATAATACAAATGTCCAAAATCAAAAGGGAAATACAGCCTTTTGTTCTTCTTTGATTGGGGGTGTTCAGATATAATGGTTTCTAGAAACCGCGCTCCTTTCTGCATGCTTGGTGAGTTGTACTTTGGCTTGTTCCCCAGGAGAAATCCTTTTTGATGATCACGTTTCCCGTTTACGAGCCCAATTTACACAGAACAGCCTCATAATTAGCTGGTTGGATAGAGTTGTATGCAAAAATGCATTAATTTGCCTCCACATTATCACATCCAATAAGGCTGCATCTGCAATTCTAACGTAGTGTAGTCACTCGATGAAAACATCTTGAGTGACATTTACAATGACTGTCAGTATAAAACAAAAAGCTATTTCCCAGGCTGGTCCGCAAGCCTTGTAAGCTTTTTAACATTTTAATCAGATAACATTTCCAAAGACTCAGGAATACCATGTTTCTTATCTTTTTACTGTCATTTCACGGATGCATCGTTTCAAAGATAATCCTAACAGGGGCTCTTGCTGAATTACACATCAGATAAAGCACCTCACAGCTCCTTCCGCAGTTCAGGTTTGTACAGATTAACTTTTTTAATTGGGTTGCATTTTGACAACCGCAGATCCCATCGGGAATGGAGAGCTCTCATGAAGTTTGCTTTATGGCTCTCGCACGTCGCTGGCCTCGCACACGTGAAAAGGTACTTCCTCAGCGCGCTCAATTAGAGGCATCTTTGTTCTGAACTTTTAATTAGCCGGTACCCCCCCGCCCCTAATTTTCTTTCAATTGCCTGCCTTTTTACCATGTTGTAAAAGGGACAGAGAGGTAGAGAAAAGCACTGATAAAAGTGTCCCATCTCTTTCAGCCCCCGGGCTTTCTGTGTTTTGATGGTTCATTCGTCTTTTGTGTCGTATGATGTGGATGTGACTGACTGTGTCAGCATCTAAGCAGCTCTCCTCACCTGCTGCTTCCAAACCCACAACCACCTCCACAATATTCTGCCACTGTGGATATAACTTTCTTTTTTTCATTCCAAAATTGCAAGCCTGGATTTTTCTCCATTGGTGATATTTTCCATCTGGACCATGAAGTAAAGTTAATAGTAACAGACATCTTTACCATGGTTAGAGAAACTCTCCGTAGACCGCTGTTGACATTTTGACCATGTAAAATGAACACTGGTGCAGCTGCAAAAATGTTCCTACTCAAACAGGAACAAGACTAGGTCAAAACCTAGTATATGGCTGGACTTATTTGTGAATAAATAGGTGGGTAAACTATTATCTTAATGAATGAATTCATTGTAAAGTGCTTTGAGTGGCTGTTGCAGCTAGAAAGCACTTTATAAAAGGCAGCTTTACTGACTGACTGACTGACCATGTATGGCCAATGTTTGAAATTGTGACCAATTTGAATTCTTGGACAATAAATGTTCCTCTGCAATGTTCTGTAGTGGTTCCAGTATTTTTGTTGTTAAAATGTACTGAAGGGCGTCTGGGTAGCATAGCAGTCTATTCCGTTGATTACCAACACGGGATCACCAGTTCAAATCCCTGTGTTACCTCCGGCTTGGTCGGGCGTCCCTACAGACACAATTGGCCGTGTCTGTTGGGTGGGAAGCCGGACGTGAGTGTGTGTCCTGATCACTGCATTAGCGCCTCTGCACCTGTTCGGGGGGAGGGGGGAATAGCGTGATCCTCCGATCGGCAGATGGGGTGGAGGAGCAGCGACCGGGATGGCTCGGAAGAGTGGGGTAACTGGCCGGGTATAATTGGGAAGAAAAACAGGAAAAAAGTGTACTGAAGTAGCATATTAAATGACATGATTAAGCAACTTTTGAGTAAAAAAAAAAAAAAGAAGGCTTGAAATGCTCTAAATCATGCAGACCGGCGGTTCTGACAGTCATCCTGGCTGACGTTTGTACCCTTGGACAGTGATTTTTTTGTTTAGTTTGGATATGTGTGTTAGTTTGTATGTAGTTGTAGTTTTTGGATGTGTTTATGTCCTTGTGTTGTACTGCTGTGGGCTGGGGGAAACAGCATTTCGTTTCACTTCATGTGAGCAAGTGCATGAAATTAAACGACAGTGTTCCTGATTCCTGCCTCCTAAATGCAACAACACTTTCCACTCATATCTTGGGATACTTGATTTGAAAGAGAACAAGGGTGAGAACTGTTTCCTGCTGAGCCGACGGCCCACAAGTGACAATGGCTGCTGCACCTTGTTGGTAGTTCTGCCAGAAGGTGGGAAAAATCAAGTAAATCCATTTCTAATTTCATATTTTAACTACTGTTAATGAGAGCTAATTATAAACAGAAATAGCATGTTGGAACCCCTTGGAGGTATAATCGCATTTCAAAGTATTTCATATAATGTATATAATGTAACTAAAAGAATTAATAATGTTATATTGTGCTAAACATGGTAGCTCCCTGATTTGGACCACAAAGTAATGTTTTGATGTTTGAAATATACATTTGTCAGTTTGTGTATACAAGTAGGACAAATAGCAAAATGAAAGAAGTTTATTCTGATATATTTAGGTCTGGTCTCCTTCGGATGTAATAATACCTGTTTTTGTGGTGGTCTGGCATGAAAATGCCAGCAGCTTTCTCTGACTACCCTGGGAAAAAAAAAGCCCAGCTGAAATTGCCTACTCTATTTGTAGTTAACTCAAACATCCCCATGTAATTACTAGCCTGGGCACTGTGCATCGACAAAGGCAAAGGCTCATTTCACTTCTGGTGGGGCAGAATTACAGTGCGCTTTAAAAGGATATGGGGCCACATTTCAGAGATGTTTCTAATGATCTTCATCAACTACCAGTGCAGGGCATAAAAATTGTAAATTGGCACCTCTGTCGTTTGCATCGACAGTTTCAGTAACGTTATCAATGACATAATTCAATCTACGGAGTGCTAAAATTTCTTCAAAAACTAATCTCGATAGATAGATAATAGACAGACAGATAGATAAGCAAGCAAGCAAGATAGATAGATAAGCAACTGTAATATTCGATTGCGTATAGTTAGTTACTGGAAATTCTTTGAAGAGGGCAAGTGGAGTTTGGAAAGATCAACGCGGGTGGTAGTCCTTTACATGCTTCCCCTTGGTAGCATCATACATCATCATGGTCTCCACTTCCACTTTTATGCTGATGATGTCCAGCTGCATATCTCCACTTAATCAATCACCACTACAACTTACTCCAGTCTGACCAACTGTCTCACTGATCTCAAATCATGGATGAGAGCCAACTTCCTCAAACTAAATTGTGATAACTCTGACATGATGATCATCATCAGTCCTAAATCCCTTACCAAAATCAATCACAATTTCTGCTTTACCATTGATACCTACACCCCCCCCCCACACACACATCTGAAACCTTGGAACCATTTTTATCAGTAACCTCTCCTTTGAATGCCATGGCAACCAAATCAACAGAACTGCCTTTTTCCACCTAAAAAATATAGCACGTCTCCACCCATCACTCTCCTTCTCTGCTGCTGAAACCTTGATCCATGCCTTCATCACATCCAGAATTGATTACCGCAACAGCATTCTCTACAGCTCATCAACTGAAGCCCTAAACAAACTCCAACATCCAGAACTCTGCTGCTCACCCACTCCTGCTCCTGTGACCACACCACCCCCGTCCTCCAGAACCTCCACTGGTTCCTTGTCCCACAACGGATCCAATATAAAGTCCTTCTCTTCATTCACAAATCCCTTCATTACCAGGCCCCCTCCTAAGCTACTGACCTGCTCCACTACCATACTCCTTCCTGCAGCCTTCACTCCTCCGATGTCAACTTCCTGTCTCCACCACACAGGACCAAGTACCAGACCTGGAGTGACAGAGCCTTCTCCATTTCTGCGGCATCCCTCTGGAGCTCCCTCCCCAAACACATCAGAGACTGCATTGCTCTGTCCACATTCAAATCATTCATCGATACTCACCTTTTCAGAATTGGTTTTAATGTGTGATTAATGTTGTGTTTTATGTTTTTAACATATGTAAAGTGTTTTTGAGTATATTGAAAAGCACTGTACAAATAAAATGCATTATTATCATTATTATTACAAAATTCCTGCGCTCATATAATTCATTAAAAATAATCTTCACCATCCAAAAGGAAGAGATGGCTATGTGAAAATGAGACTAGTTTTTCTTAATTCCTGCAAGAAGTATATCAAAATTAAATGACTACAAATATGCAATAGCAGTGCGCATGTGGAGAAAATGACATTTGTACACTTTAAATTCGTTTTGGTTGGTTAACACATGAAATAATAATACACACGAGGAAAAGTATTTCAGGGAAAAAAAAAACAATTTTGGAGAAAAAAGAAATCATTGAACAATGTGATGAGTGGATCTTATCGAAGACTACATGTTCATTTGTATTCAACACACACTACAAAGAAAAACCGCCAAAAAGGGGGTAACTCTCATTTGGACTGAACAGAAGCTCTAATTGGAAATCTTAATTGGGGGAGATGGCATATTGTTAATTGAATTAGTAGCAAGGGGAATAAAAAAGAAATGCAAATTCAAAGTGACATTGAACAAGAGAAAGATGTAGAGAAAGAGAGTGAGAGACATACACAATGGCAGACGAAGAGGGACAGTGAATACACACACACACACACATATATATTTATATTATATAATAAAATTATATATACTTAGCACAAAAAGTAAGGAAATTTGTGTTTGGTAGATTATTTCTTTGTTGTAACAATGCTTCTTGCAGGCATGAAAACGGGTTATGGGCGGAAAAGGTGAGAAGGATACGACCCTCTATGGGGGTCAAGAAAATTTTGAACATTTTATACACTGCTCAAAAAAATAAAGGAAACACCTAAAAACACAATATAGACCTCGATGAATGAAATATTTCAGCTGAAAATCTTTATTTATTAGACAGAGGAATGTGTTTAGAGCAAAATAACCTAAGAATGATCAATGGAAATCAAAATCATTAGCCCATTAAGGTCTGGATTCAGAATCATACTCAAAATCAAAGTGGAAAATGAGAACATAGGCTGATCCAACTTCTGTGGAAATTCTTCAAGACGATTCACAATGAGGCTCAGTAGTGTGTGTGGCCTCCACGTGCCTGTATGCACTCCCTACAACGTCTGGGCATGCTCCTGATGAGACGACGGATGGTCTCCTGAGGGATCTCCTCCCAGACCTGGATCAGGGCATCGGTCAACTCCTGGACAGTCTGTGGTGCGACATCGCGTTGGCGGATGGTACGAGACATGATGTCCCAGAGGTGCTCGATTGGATTCAGGTCTGGGGAACGTGCAGGCCAGTCCATAGCATCGTGCAGGCCAGTCCATAGCATCAATGCCCTCGACATACAGGAACTGCTGACACACTCTGGCCACATGAGGATGAGCATTGTCATGCATGAGCAGGAACCCAGGGCCCACTGCACCAGCATATGGTCTGACAATGGGTCTGAGGATCTCATCCCGGTACCTAATGGCAGTCATGGTACCTCTGGCTAGCACGTAGAGGTCTGTGCGGCCCTCCAACGATATGCCTCCCCAGACCATCACTGACCCACCGCCAAACCGGTCATGCTGGAGGATGTTGCAGGCAGCAGAACGTTCTCCACAGCGTCTCCAGACTCTCTCACGTCTGTCACATGTGTTCAGTGTGAACCTGCTCTCATCTGTGAAGAGCACAGGGCGCCAATGGCGAATCTGCCAACCAAGATGTTCTCTGGCAAAGGTCAATCGGGCTGCACGGTGTTGGGCTGTGAGCACAGGCCCCAATTGTGGACGTCGGGCCCTCATACCATCCTCATGCATTCTGTTTCTCACTGTTTGAGCAGAAACCTGCACATTAGTGGCCTGTTGAAGGTCGTTTTGTAGGGCTCCGGCAGTGCTCCTCCTGTTCCTCCTTGCACAAAGGACCAGATAGCGGTCCTGCTGCAGGGTTGTTGTCCTCCTGCGGCCCCCTCCATGTCTCCTGGTGTACTGGCCTGTCTCCTGGTACCTCCTCCATGCTCTGGACACTGTGCTGGGAGACACATCAAATCTTCTTGCCACAGCACGCATTGATGTGCCATCCTGGATGAGCTGCACTACCTGAGCAACTTCTGTAGGTTGCAGATACCGCCTCATGCCACCTCTAGTGGTGAGGGCACTAGCAAAATGAAAAACTAACCAAAGATCGGCCAGAAAAGATGAGGACAGGCAAATGGTCTGTGGCCACCACCTGCAAATCCATTCCTTTTATAGGGGTTGTCTTGCAAATTGTCTAATTTCCACCAGGTGGAAATTAGACAATTTACCAACAGGTGAAATTGATTCACAAATCAGTGTTGCTTCCTAACTGGACAGGTTGATATCTCAAAAGTGTGATTGACTTGGAGCTACATTGCATTGCTTATGTGTTCCCTTTATTTTTTTGAGCAGTGTATTTAAATGCATCAATCTGGTGCACTTTGAGAGAAAAATCAAGCATAATTACAAGACAGTATGTATATATTCACATTATGCTAGATAAGAAACGAGACTGACAACTTCTCTCATGAAATGCGCAAGAGCCCAGCTTTAATATAGGGTTATAGTGGCAAAACAAGATAGGAATACTAACAACATGTGTATGGGTGTAGTTTATATCTTTTTGGCAGAGAATGCACCATGCAAATCCTTGTTTATTGATCTTCCGGAAGACATCTGACAGATGGAATGAGAGCTCTTGTTCTTTCACCCTTATTTTCCCTTCTAGTTTAAGCCACGACCAATTCCAGCTGCATTTGATGCCTGCATCCACTTGTTTTACAAGAAGAGCATCTTTCTCTTCTAACACACTCATTCTGGAAAAACAATGTTAACGTTAGTAGGGTTAACTTCGAGCTTAATTGATAAGTGGTGGTTGTTCACACTTGGATCTGACGTTGCATGTTATACAGATACCTGTCCACTTGAAATCAGATGTGTAAACGAGTGTTTCACAAGTTCAGAT
The DNA here is from genome assembly GCF_029633865.1 of Lampris incognitus. Classification (NCBI taxonomy): domain Eukaryota; kingdom Metazoa; phylum Chordata; class Actinopteri; order Lampriformes; family Lampridae; genus Lampris; species Lampris incognitus. Next base: position 107,758,252 of record NC_079211.1, read on the forward strand.
AAGTAACTTAGACTATAGGCCTAACGTTACCCTAACCCACAGAGCAAAATTGGAAATTGTTTTACACACAACGTTAGGCCTACATACATAGTTGGATTTCAGATTAAAAGGTATCCGGTATTTACAGTTACAATATAGTAGGTTAATAAGTAACATTACGTCCCTTCCACTGACTAACATTACTCAACATAATTCTGTGAATGTAAACTTACACGATGTATTTCGCTACGCTCGCCTGCGCTTTAGCGTGATCCTGGAACAGCCAGGCACTAGACAGCCCCCAGGCTTGCGCCACTCATAAATCGACGGTTACAGTCCAGTTCTTTGATATAAGCCTGTCCTGTGACACACACATAGGACAGTGAAATTATGATATTGTTAACGTTCGCTAACGTAACGTTAGCTAATTTGTTGACCCAGATTCTACAATGTGAGTTAGCTAACTTAGAACACAAAAAGCTAGCTAACATTAGCTAGCTAGCGTTAATGTTACCTCAGCCTCCCACCGCACCAGTTCCTTAGTCCACACATCCTGAAATGGGTTTTAGAGATTTTGAGAATTAGCCAACAGTTAACGTTCATCGTGTTTCTTTTTGTGGGATAACGTTAGCTATACAACCTAGTCTGCTGTGTATATCGTGTAAGCTAACGTTAGCTAACGTTACCCTACTAACTAGCTAGCTAACAATTTTCCACAAGACGCAAATCTCTCCACCTGTCTGTGTGGAATATAGCTAACGTATGCGTCGATGACACGTGGATTCTTTATTAAATCTCTAGCTAGTGATAGATTAGCTACCTGAAATCATGTAGGACTAGGCTATGTCAACAGAGCTCCTGAGTAACGTTATACATCAGAAAATATTGAAATGATTGAAACGCTCACCAAATTCAGTCAGGCAGGCATCAGTCAGCTAATGTTAGTCCAAAGAGTCGTCTTCCCTCAGCCCCATGGAATGCTCAGCCCCGCGCGCTGCTCCATCAATCGCTTTGGTCAGCACAAACTGCACGAGCACTTCACGAACCAATCGGGTAGCGGTACCTTCCCAGGGAAGACTGGTGACGCGAGGCCCCTCGCGCTCGTAGGGGGAATATTTTGGTCAATGAAAAAGGGGAATTCGAATTCAATAGGCCAGCTCACCATGGCTCCGTGCTCTCGTGTATAACTCCATACCCCCCCCCCCAAATATTTTTTCATCGGATCTACACGATTCACGTAGGTCACCTATTTTGGATTCAAAACGGTGAATTTCGCCGAAAGGTGAGTGATTATCATGCCTGTTCTTGGCAATAAATCTTATACCGTTGGAAAGCCTGTTTATTTCCCTTTTAAATGGTGCCACATTTGTAAGGAACATGCATTTGTGGGATGAGCAGCAGAGCTGAGTATGTGGGTTGCGCCCATGAAAAATTTGCCAAATCTTCTCTGCCAATGCCAAACAGCTAATTTTGCTGTTGCTATTGACTCTGGTTTTGAGCTTCTGGTACCCAAGGTGCTGACAATCAGGTGCCTGATATAAGATTTATTGCCAAGAAGCATTGTTACAACAAAGAAATAATCTACCAAACACGCATTTCCTTACTTTTTGTGCTAAGTTTATATACACACTGGGGAAAATAATTATTTGACCCCTTGCTGATTTTGTAGGTTTGCCCACTTACAAAGAATGCAACAGTCTATAATTTTAATCATATATACATTTTAACAGTGAGAGACGGAATCCCAAAGAAAATTCCAGAAAATCACATCATATGAATTTATAAAAATTAATAACCTGATTTAGAAAAATAAGTATTTGATCCCCTACCAAACAGCAAGTATTCTGGCTCCCACAAACCAGTTAGTTTTTCTTTAAGATGCACCCCCAATCCCAACTAATTACCCACATAAAATACACCTGCATCACCTCGTTACCTGTACAAAAGATACCTCTCCACAACCAATCAATCAGATTTCAACATCTCCATCATGGGCAAGACCAAAGAGCTGTCTAAGGACACCAGGGACAAGATTGTAGACCTGCACAAGGCTGGGATGGGCTACAAGAGAATTGGAAAGCATCTTCGAGAAAAAGTAACAACTGTCAGTGCAGTTATCAGGAAATGGAAGGAACACCACACCACCGCCAACCTCCCTCGGTCTGGGGCTCCACGCAAGATCTCGCCTCTTGGCGTGTCCCTGATCATGCGAACGGTGAGGAATCATCCCAGAACCACAAGGGGGGAACTGATTAATGACCTGAAGGCATCTGGGACCACAGTTACAAAGCAAACGGTTAGTAACACACTACGCCGTCATGGATTAAAATCCTGCAGTGCACGCAAGGTCCCACTGCTCAAGAAGGCACATGTACAGGCCCATCTTAAGTTCGCCAACGAACACCTGGACGACTCAGAAGAGGCCTGGAAGAAGGTGATGTGGTCGGATGAGACCAAAATAGAACTTTTAGGGCTCAACTCAACTCGCCGTGGTTGGAGGGTGAAGAACACGGAGTACAACCCAAAGAACACCATCCCCACCGTCAAGCATGGGGGTGGCAACATCATGCTTTGGGGGTGATTTTCAGCAAAGGGGACAGGACAACTCCATCACATTGAGGGGAAGATGGACGGAGCCATGTACCGTGGAATTCTGGACCAACACCTCCTTCCCTCAGTGAGAGCGCTGAAGATGGGTCGTGGATGGGTGTTCCAACACGACAACGACCCAAAGCACACCGCCAAAGCAACCAAAGAGTGGCTGAAGAAGACGCACATCAAGCTTCTGGAATGGCCTAGCCAGTCTCCAGACCTGAATCCAATCGAAAATCTTTGGAGGGAGCTTAAAATTCGGGTTGCCATGCGACAGCCTCGAAACCTGAACGATTTGGAGCTTGTCTGCAGGGAGGAGTGGGCCAACATCCCTGCCGAAATGTGCACAAACCTTGTCAGAAACTATAAAAACCGCTTGTCATCTGTGCTGGCCAATAATGGCTTTTCTACTAAATATTAACATAGTGTTTGTCCAGGGGTTCAAATATTTATTTTGGACCAAAAATATGCAAATAAATTCATAAAATTCATACAACGTCTTATTCCACTTTTTTTGGTCATATTCTGTCTCTCACTGTTAAAATTAACCTACGCTTAAAATTATAGACTGTTGCACTCTTTGTAAGTGGGCAAACTTACAAAATCAGCAAGGGGTCAAATAATTATTTTCCCCACTGTATATACACACACACCGATCCGCCAAAACATTATAACCACCTGCCTAATATTGTGTAGGTCCCTGTCGTGTTGCCAAAATAGCTCTGACCTGTCGAGGCATGGACTCCAAAAGACCTCTGAAGGTGTCCTGTGGTATCTGGCATCAAGACGATAAGCAGCAGATCCTCCAAGTCCAGTAAATTGTGAGGTGGGCCTCTGTGGATTGGACTTCTTTTTCCAGCACATTGCACAGATGCTTGACTGGATTGAGATCTGTGGAATTTGAAGGCAAAGGCAACACCTTGAATTATTTGAAACGTTCCCCAAACCATTCTTGAATAATTTTTGCAGTGTGCATTATCCTAATGAAAGAGGCCACTGCCATCAAGGAATACCGTTGCCATGAAGGGGTGTACCTGGTCTGCAACAATGTTTAGGTAGGTGGCACGTATCAAAATAACATCCACATGAATGCCAGGACTCAAAGTTTCCCAGCAGAAAACTGCCCTGAGCATCACACTGCTTCCGCCGGCTTACCTCCCTCCCATAATACATCCTGGTGCCATCTCTTCTCCAGGTAAACAACGCTCATGCACCAGGCCGTCCATATGATGTAAAAGAAAATTTGATTCATCAGAGCAGGCCACCTTCTTCCACTGCTCCACGGTCCAGTTCTGACGCTCACGTTCCCACTGTAGGCACTGTCGACGACGGACAGGGGTGATCGTTTAACGTGTAACAATGGACAGGGTTAATCTAAAAAAAATTAACACAGCTGTGTAGGTGATAGGAAAAGAGAGCATGAAAGGGAAAAGAGAGGATTTGTTGCTCGTGAATACACTGGTAAAACAACAAAGCCAGTAATATCAGAAAGACTTTTAGGGTGCTACTTTGTGGGACCAGTGCACGCACACACACACGTATGCACTTATATACTCACGCACATACAGATAGACAAGCGTGCGCTCACAAAAAAACCCACACACACACACACTTCCTAATTTTGTCGGATAAATGTATCAAATCCACAATTCCTTGTTGGGTCCAAGTCGCGTCTCCTCCAAGCTAGCATGGCAAACAGAAGAGTGAATTCTTAGCTACACTTGCCGTTAGCCTGTCCTTTCGTTGAAACCAAGTAACATAAACTTACAATTTTGTCGTTCGTCCTTTTGTGTTATTTGAACATCGTTTGGACGACGTGTCCCCAGTCTCTTCACTTCCATTTCTTCCTCCATACACCGAAGAAAATGGACGACAAAGTATGCACCTCGCTTATACCAACGGTCGCGCTCGCCTTCCCCTCCCCGCAATCCTCGCTGTAAGTACCGTCACTCTGTACGTCTGCTGTCATTGGTCAAAAGTCAGAGCCCAGACGATCAGCAAATCAAGGGGCGCGTCACGACGCCTGTCACTCACCTACTACGACGACCGGAAGCTTATGCTACCGTGTTTGGGCTGTGAAAAATAAGCCCATTTGGACATGTCCTGTGTTTTTCTTGTGACTATTTGGTGCCGTTGCTTCTCTACATTCCACCAAAATTTAAAACAATGTTCTAAGGTTTTTTTTTAAACAATAATTGTCTTGTGGCGGACACTAGGGGCTATGCCTCTCACCCAGCAGGACTGTGAGCTGGGGGCGTGGTTTACGTTCCCGGGCTCGCCGGGGCAGGGTTGTTCCTGCTGCAGTTGGTTTTTGGAGTTGAGGAATAACATCAAACTCGCCTTGGTCTCATGTGTTTTTCCTCATTCCTGCCACATTGGTGACCCCGAATTGAACATGTTTGGAGCAGAAGATGTGTGTGAATCCACTTCGGCCACGCCGCCCCAACTCTCACAGCCGGCCGTTCTCGCCGCGGCTGTGAAGCTCCCAGAGTTCTGGCAGAGCGACCCGGCCTCGTGGTTCCCGCATGTCGAGGCGCTGTTCCACCTGCGTGGAATCTCCGCGGACGACTCCAGATACTATCTGGTCGTCGCTGCGCTGGATCAGCAGTCCACACGCCGGGCCATGCAGCTGTTGCGCGCCCCTCCGCAACACGATAAATACGTCGCCCTCAAACATCTTCTGCTCCGGAGGTACAGCCTATCTGCCGCAGAGAGGGCAGATAGAATCCTTTCCCTATCCGGTTTGGGCGACGGGACGGCTGTGGATCTCATGGACAATATGCTGTCGCTGCTAGGCTCAGACGAAGGTGGTTTCCTTTTCCCGCACGTTTTCTTGCGCCAGCTCCCGTCTCCTGTGCGCGCGGCTTTGGCAAACTCCCCGTGTCTGGCCGCTGGTGACTGCCGAGGTTTGGCTGAGGAGGCCGATCGGGTCCTGCTGGCTACCAGACGGTTCTCTGTGCAGTGTGGCATCGGAGCCTCTGCAGCCGACGTCGGAGGACGCGGACCCGGCAGTGGTGGCTGGAGTGACTGCCCGGAGACGGCGCGGGAGCGGTCTCTGTTTCTTCCACCAGCGGTTCGGCGGCAAGGCGAGGCGCTGCGTCCCTCCGTGCACGTTTGAGACGGCGGGAAACGCCAGGGCCAGCGCTCAGTAGCAGCTGTGGGCGCTGGCGGACGTAGTGAGCTGCTCTTCATTAAGGACACGATGTCAGGAAGACGGTTTCTGGTGGACTCAGGCTCGCAAAAGAGCCTACTCCCTCCTGCTAAGACAGACAGGTCGGCCGAAGGCGGCGGCCCACAGTTAAGTGCAGCTAACGGTTCGTCCATTGCGACGTTTGGCAGAAGGTTGGTGACTGTTTGCTTCCACGGGCGCCATTTTGAGTGGGACTTTGTAGTGGCCGCCATTACTGTTCCTATTATCGGCGCGGATTTTCTGTGTGCTAATGGTCTGCTGGTTGATGTTGCAAACCACCGTTTAATTGATGCTGTGTCTTTCGCCATTGTTCCGTGCGAGACAAGGGGAGCCGGGCCGTTAACACACGCTAACTTTTTAGCATTAGGGGATGTTTTTCAGCGCTTGCTGGCGGATTTTTCATCGGCGACTACGCCTGCCTTTTCCACCACGGTTACTAAACACGGGGTAGAACATTTCATTCCCACTCTGGGACCGCCAGTTTTTGCGCGCGCGCGGCGCCTCGACGCGGTAAAATTGGCTACAGCTAAGGAGGAGTTCGCCATCATGGAGCGTCTGGGTATAGTGAGGCGTTCCAACAGCCCGTGGGCCTCGCCGCTTCACATGGTGCCCAAGGCGGATGGGTCGTGGCGGCCTTGCGGCGATTTTCGCCGCCTGAACAACGTCACCGCCAATGACCGCTACCCCATCCCACACATACAGGACTTTTCCATACGCCTGGCAGGTACCACTATTTTCTCTAAGGTGGACCTGGTGCGCGGCTATCATCAGGTTCCCGTGCGCGCAGAGGACGTGCCCAAGACCGCAGTGATCACCCCGTTTGGGCTTTTCGAATTCATGCGCATGCCTTTTGGCTTGAAGGGGGCAGCGCAAACCTTTCAGAGGCTGATGGACTCGGTGTTGCGTGACCTTGATTTCGTGTTCGTTTATCTCGACGACATATTAGTGGCCAGTCCGTCAGCTGACGAGCACCTGGCGCACCTGAAACAGGTTTTCTGTCGTCTGGATGAACACGGCCTGATAGTCAACCCGGCCAAGTGTCAGTTTGGACTGCCGGTGATTGACTTCTTGGGTCACCGCATTTCGCCGCAAGGCGCGGTCCCGTTGCCTTCTAAGGTGCAAGCGGTGGCGGAATTTCCCCGCCCGGTCTCTGTTAAGGCATTGCAGGAATTCTTGGGAATGGTGAATTTCTATAACCGTTTCCTCCCTCGCGCTGCCCACCTCCTTCAGCCACTTTACGAAGCCCTGCAGCTTAAGAAGGCTAACGACCCTGTCGACTGGACTCCCGAACAGGTCCAGGCCTTTGACGGAGCTAAGTGCGCCCTGGCTAACGCTGCCCTCCTCGCCCATCCCACACCCACGGCGTCCATAGCTTTACCAACCGATGCGTCTGACATAGCCGTGGGGGCTGTGGTTGAACAGCGTGTGGCGAATGCGTGGCAGCCACTCGCATTTTTTAGCCGCAAACTGCGAGATAGCGAGCGCAAGTACAGCGTCTTTGACCGGGAGTTGCTGGCTCTGCACCTCTCAACCCGGCATTTCCGCTTCCTGCTGGAGGGTCGCCTATTCACGGCTTATGTGGATCATAAGCCGCTGACTTTTGCCATGTCCAAGGTGACTGAGCCGTGGTCTGCTCGTCAACAGCGCCACCTAGCGGCGATCTCCGAGTTCACAACGGACATTCAGCATGTGGCCGGGATGTCCAACCCTGTTGCTGATTGTCTGTCGCGTGTGCTTGTGTGTCCTGTGCACCTCGGTGTGGATTTCTCCGCTATGGCTGCCGACCAGCCCAGTGACCCGGACGCCCTTGCCCTTAGGTCAACGCGTACCGGTCTCAAGCTAGAGGACGCTGTGATGCAGGAAGGCAGTCCTGCCCTCCTCTGCGATGTCTCCACCGGCCGTCCCCGCCCCGTTGTTCCAGTGGCCTGGCGCCGTCGAGTTTTCGATTCGATTCACTCCCTCTCGCACCCTGGAGTTCGGGCATCGGTGAAGTTGGTCGGTTCCAAGTTCGTCTGGCCTGGCCTCCGCAAGGACGTCAAGGGGTGGGCAGCTGCATGTGTAGCGTGCCAGCGCGCTAAGGTCCACCAGCACACTAAATCGCTCCTCGAACCGTTTCCGATCCCGGCCAGACGTTTCGACCACGTGCATGTGGACCTGGTGGGCCCTCTACCTTCTTCACAGGGTTTTACGCACCTGCTCACAATGGTAGATCGGACCACCAGGTGGCCAGAGGCTGTCCCTCTATCCTCCACAACATCCTCGGATGTTGCATGCGCTTTTCTTTCCTCCTGGGTCGCCCGTTTCGGCACTCCGTCAGATATCACCTCAGACAGGGGCCCCCAGTTCGTGTCAGAGCTCTGGTCGGCACTTGCGCGATCCTTGGGTGTGCAGGTACACTGCACTACCGCGTATCACCCTCAGGCTAACGGGTTGTGTGAACGTTTTCACCGGTTGCTCAAGGCAGCGCTGCGCTCTCAGATGGTAACTGGGTGGATCGTTTACCTTGGGTTATGCTCAGGTTGCGTTCGGCTCCTAAGGAAGACCTCGACGCGTCACCCGCTGAGCTGGTGCTCGGTCAGCCACTCTGTGTCCCTGGGGAATTTTTGCCTGGGAGTTCCGCTCCTCGACCCCGTCCGGCCGTTTATCCTTTTTTGTCCGACAGCACTCGGGTTCCAGGCCCCGTTCACCACTGTTTTCCGCGGTCATTCGTGCCTGCGGAGCTCATGTCGGCTCGTTTTGTTTTTGTACGGCATGATGCTCACCGCTCACCCCTCCAACCCCCATACGATGGCCCATTTCGGGTTCTTGAGATGGGTCCTAAGGGTTTTGTGCTAGATATGGGTGGGCGTAGGGAGCTTGTCACGCTTGATAGGCTTAAACCGGCGCACAGGGTGGCAGGCGAAGTTGTGTTTCCGGCCCAGGTTCCCCGTCGGGGTCGTCCTCCTTCCAGGACCCCGGCAGTGTCTTCACGGGTTCAGCGTTCTGCTTCTCAGCCGGCTTTGGACTGTGTTTCACCTACTGTTTCGGCTGAGGGACGGCGCAGCCGTTATGGCAGGCTGCTTAAGCCTCCAGTGAGACACTAAGTTTCTTTCCAGGAGTCCCTTCTGGGTGTTCGGGGGGGGGGCCTGTGTGGCGGACACTAGGGGCTATGCCTCTCACCCAGCAGGACTGTGAGCTGGGGGCGTGGTTGTTCCTGCTGCAGTTGGTTTTTGGAGTTGAGGAATAAACATCAAACTCGCCTTGGTCTCATGTGTTTTTCCTCATTCCTGCCACAGTCTCATCTTTGTTGTAGAAGAGGAGGAGGGCTTAGCCCTGTTAGCCCATTTATACCAGCGGTCCCTGTGAATCATTTCAAATTTCAAAACTTTCGAAAATGAGAACAAGGCAATGTGGAGGAGACACTGGTTTGTGTGTTTTAAGATGTCCTTAAACCACAGTGAACCTCACAATGAGCTCGGAATAAAAGTGGTTTGAAATCAAAAATTATCCTGACAGTTCAATGAATGTGTACTTCCTCAAGTCTTATTCCATCAAATAAGACAGTCTTTCTTGTTCTTCATCCATCTCGAGTGACCTAGGAAATAAAGGATCTCTTTAGACGAGTGTCACCCACCCCTTTTCATTATCTAATTAACATCTCCTTTTATGATACGTTCATTTCTTTTTTATTTGATTAATCTTCTGGGCTTTTACTGACCACTGTTTTAACCAGCCAGGCCAATCACATTCTCGTAAAGACAGCACCAGGGCACATTTTAAGACATGTGTTAAAAGAGCTCCTTCAAATGTTAATAAGATGATATCAGATTCAAGAGGATCCCAAGTTTGAGTTCAGTCACAGGGTATGGGGCTGGCTGGTGTACAGCGTCAGACCTACCAGCAAATGTTTTGTGGCTTTCAAATGTTTACCATACAAATCCAATACTCCTGTGTGAAAAATTGTAATATACCATATACACTCACTGGCCACTTTATTAGGTACACCTTGCTAGTACCGGATTGGACCCCCTTTTGCCTTCAGAACTGCCTTAATCCTTCGTGGCATAGATTCAACAAGGTACTGGAAACATTCCTCAGAGAGTTTGGTCCATATTGACATGATAGCATCACGCAGTTGCTGCAGATTTGTCGGCTGCACATCCATGATGCGAATCTCCCGGTCCACCACATTCCAAAGGTGCTCTATTGGATTGAGATCTGGTGACTGTGGAGGCCATTTGAGTACAGTGAACTCATTGTCATGTTCAAGAAACCAGTCTGAGATGATTCGAGCTTTATGACATGGCGCGTTATCCGGCTGGAAGTAGCCATCAGAAGATGGGAACACTGTGGTCATAAAGGGATGGACATGGTCAGCAACAATACTCAGGTAGGCTGTGGCGTTGACACGATGCTCAATTGGTACTAAGGGGCCCAAAGTGTGCCAAGAAAATATCCCCCACACCATTACACCACTACCACCAGCCTGAACCATTGATACAAGGCAGGATGGATCCATGCTTTCATGTTGTTGACGCCAAATTCTGACCCTAGCATCCGAATGTTGCAGCAGAGAACGAGACTCATCAGACCAGGCAACGTTTTTCCAATCTTCTATTGTCCAATTTTGGTGAGCCTGCGCGAATTGTAGCCTCAGTTTCCTGTTCTTAGCTGACAGGAGTGGCACCCGGTGTGGTCTTCTGCTGCTGTAGCCCATCTGCCTCAAGGTTCGACGTGTTGTGCGTTCAGAGATGCTCTTCCGCATACCTCGGTTGTAATGAGTGGTTATTTGAGTTATTGTTGCCTTTCTATCAGCTCGAACCAGTCTGGCCATTCTCCTCTGACCTCTGGCATCAACAAGGCATTTTCGCCCACAGAACTGCCGCTCACTGGATATTTTCTCTTTTTCGGACCATTCTCTGTAAACCCTAGAGATGGTTGTGCGTGAAAATCCCAGTAGATCAGCAGTTTCTGAAATACTCAGACCAGCCCGTCTGGCACCAACAACCATGCCAAGTTCAAAGTCACTTAAATCACCTTTCTTCCCCATTCTGATGCTCGGTTTGAACTGCAGCAGATCGTCTTGACCATGTCTACATGCCTAAATGCATTGAGTTGCTGCCATGTGATTGGCTGATTAGAAATTTGCGTTAACGAGCAGTTGGACAGGTGTGCCTAATAAAGTGGCCGGTGAGTGTATGTTCAAACATCAGTCATTATAGAATATGTAAAACGACCACTCAACTTTATTGACAATATAACACAAAAATCACCGCACACGGATTTTCAGCTATAATGAACGTTTCTTCTTTGTAAAGAGAAGTTAGAGAAGGCCCTCTTTGCGAAATATGTCACAGCTTAAATCTCACAGGTATCACGATCCAGATTTAAAAAACAACAACAACTTAAGCATTTGTGCCACCAGGGGCTGGGGACTCAGAAACAGACTCAGAAGGTAAGAGAGGTGACTTTGTTGATGTTTAATGAAATTACAAGTCACTGCAGATTATGTCACAAAATGTAGGCAGCAAAAACAAAGGGCAAAATGCAGTCCAGATGAACAATACAAAAAAAAAATACAGCTAAGGTACACATAGGCAGGGCTCAGGCAAAACCAGGAGTCAAAGCCGGTAGAGAGATCGATGCATAGAGGGGCAAAAATCAGGCAAAGGTAACAATAGTTACGTACTGTAACTCTAGTTTTTATGAGTATAGGCCATGGATGTATACAGGTGCAGCTCTAGTGGGGTTATCCCCTCGCGCATGCACGCGGCACTGAAAAGCTTTTTAAGCCCACACCCACCGAACAGTGGGGCCCCACTTACGGCTGCAAACTGTCATGAGACGAGGCCGTACAATTGGCTCCAAAAGCCTTTTCTTCAGCTATAACGGAGCCAGTGGGGCCCAGAGCTTATGAGGTCTGCAGCCAGGCGCGGATCTACGGGGTGGCAAGGGGTGGCAGTTGTCACCTCTGGGACACAGTCTTGCCATCCCTGTTGCCACCCCATTTATAAATCAGATAATATGTTTTTAAAGTATATTTTATGTACATGCATGGTGAAGGTCAATGAGACCCGCACCAAACTCATCTCAAACAGAAGTCACCGATTTAGAATCCCCCTCCCCCTCACAGGCGCGGATCTACGGGGTGGCAAGGGGTGGCAGCTGCCACCTCTGGGACACAGTCTTGCCACCCCTTTGCCACCCCAGGAAAAAAATCTCTAGATCCACCACTGTCTGCAGCTATACTACTTGTAGAATCTAGCGTTAAACTACGTAACCATCATTCTATTTCATACAGGCCTCGCCCTGATTGGTCTATGCCACACTGGGTCCGTACGGTACCGCAAGCACAAACACATATCTACCTCGCCACAAGCGATCTTTATCATTTGGCCGTGTGTAATGGCACCTCACAAATTCCCACTGTAGTTATAAATACCGAACAATAGAACCGAATAATACCGAATTATAGTACCGAATAATGTCTTCATGCATGCTCAATAATCCAGGTAAGAAAATCAAAGAAAGCTGAATAAGTTCATCTGGACACAGCGTTTATTGACAGACACGTTTCATCACTCAACTAAGTGACCTCTTCAGTCTAAACTGGCTGCAGGTATCCCCACCCTTATAAACAATACAGCACAATACTGTGCCTAACGACCGAAACTCCATATGCAAATATGGGTGTGACCATTGACCATGTGTACTATTCACAGAGGATTAGGGATTGTTGCAATCACAGCATTGTAAGATGGCGACAGATGTATAATGATCGAAACTGACAACCAGTTTCATGATCAAATATCGATGAGTCCATTGACTAGAGTTTCGATGGCCATGTGTACTATTCACAGAGGGTTGGGGAATAGTTGCAATCACAGCATTGTAAGATGGTGACAGGTGTACTCTTAGGCCCCCCCCCCCCTTGGTTCAGGGATGATGGTTCCCTCTTCTTCACATAGATGGTCTCTTTGACTCCCCGTTCAAACCAGCGTTCCTCCCTATCAAGGACGTGCACGTCTTCATCCCTGAAAGAGTGGCCACTGGCCTGTAGATGGGTGTAGACTGCAGAGTCCAGGCCTGACGTGTTAGCTCTCCTGTGTTGTGCCATTCTTTTGGCCTGCTGGCACAACATTGGGGGGGTGGGGGGGGGGCTGGCTAAGAGTACATCTGTCGCCATCTTACAATGCTGTGATAGCAACTATTCCCCAACCCTCTGTGAATAGTACACATGGTCATCAAACCTCTATATTCAAGTGTGTTTTGCTCGTGCATAGGACAAGATGATCTACGAAGCCCCCCCTCCCCCGATCCCAACCATACACAGGTCACTGACTGGCCATAATGCACACACAACGCTTGTTCCATATGCACACAGCGAAAGAATGCTCCTCTCCCACACACTCTTTACTCCAAATATAGGCTAATTAAAAGGATGGCACCACCACCAAAATTCTATCATATCAAAGACATGCTATCCTTCCCAAAACCCAACGTTAGTTTTTTGAAGTTGTCCATGGAAAATTGATAACAAACTCATTTAATGATCTGAACATAGTATACATCAGATTTACATAGAAAAAAAAATACCGCCCAAACAGAGGCAGTGTGCATGTAAACCTCTTTTCTAGTCTTTTCTAGACCTCAATCCCAACCGGGCTCGCCCGCATGGGTCCCCCTGCTCCAGCGTTGCTGTACAGTGTCTGGTGTCGTGTGCTCTGAGGGCTGACGGAGCGGCGGCGGGAGCCATCGGAGTTGGACCCTCCCTGGACCCAGAGCCCTGGACAACTGACCTGGTGTCCCCCTGGTGTGAGCAGTCCTGTGTCTACCTCTATCCATACGTGTGATTAATGACGCCATTGTGGGCACCGTGCCAGGCTATGTGATGCTGCTAGTGGTCGTGTCGCTGCCTGTAACACTACCTCTCATAAGCCTTGTATGATTAAACTGTGGTGCTTTCAGGCAAGTATACTTGTAATAGCCTATTTTGGTTAACGTTTGCATTTCAGAACCTATGAAGTATGATTGGTCTTGGACGGGCCAGGCCCACCTGATTCTCTCTGTGCCCACCCACACTGTCATATCTGTCTACACTACAGCACGTCACATGTACACATACCCATATACACTGAAGCACAACACAGCATCAAGAGCTGTTAACGCAAACCTGTGGTAAGGAAAGAAATAATTACACACACACACACACACACACACACACACACACACACACACACACACACACACACACACACACACACACACTGAGCCAGTGCTTCCTTCAAAGGCTGTCTCCCATCTTCTCTCTCACACAGAATGGTGCAAAAAAGGAAGACTAACATGTGAAATATGGTACACATGCCACTTATATTTACATTTCAGTAAATAATCTGTAGCTTGTTTTCATATGTGTGTGTGTGTGTGTGTGTGTGTATTTTTTTAATTTTAGCAGCTTGGTACTTACATATATTTATTTGCACACTGCTTTGCCATCAGTGTTTCTGTTTGACAGCCATTCAAAGAAAGTGATAGAATTGAATTTAGATTTGAGTTGCAGGTGTGAGAAAGAAAGAAAGAAAGAAAGAGAGGGGGAGCGAAGGAGAGGGAGAGAGAGAAAGAGCGAGAGAGAGGGAGAGTGAGGGAGAGAGAGAGAGGAGTTGGACAGGGAATCAGATGTGATGAGTTACATTTGTTTCGTAAAAATGCTCAAAAGCAATCAGCCTAGGCAAATTAATGTCTCTTACACTGGAGAGCGAGAGAGAGAGAGAGAGAGAGAGAGAGAGAGAGAGAGAGAGAGAGAGAGAGAGAGGGAGAGCAAGCAACAGGCCCACAGAAAGAGTGCGAGAGAGAGAAACTGTAGGTGTGAATGGAGAGAAAGAGAGAGCGAGAGGAATGTGATATGTTCTATCTATCCATTGAGGATGGTGGCACCAACACAGATGTGCATATTACCTATCAATCACTCTCCCTCCTCACCCTCTCCTCCCCTACACTCCTACTCACCTTATCCTTCCCTCTGACTGCTTCTCCCTGTTCCTCTCTTTTTCCTTCTCCTCTCCCCCTTTCTCCTTCCTGTAACTCCTCTCCTGCTTTCCATTAGCTCCTCACTTTTCTCTTCACATCCTTTCATCCTCCTTCTGTGTCTCTTGTTCATATTCTTCCAGATACAGCCAGTGTGTGTGTGTGTGTGTGTGTGTGTGTGTGTGTGTGTGTGTATGTGCGTGTGTATGTGTGTGTATGTGTGTGTGTGTGAGTGTGTGTGCGTGTGTATGTGTGTGTATGTGTGTATGTGTGTGTGCGTGTGTGTGTATATATGTGTGCGTGTATGTGTGTGCGTGTGTATGTATGTGTGTGTGTATGTGTGTGTGTGTGTGTGTGCATGTGTGTGTATGTATGTGTGTGTGTGTGTGTGTTGGATATTTTTTCCTGTCCCCACAAGGGATAAGGTTAGGGTTAGGCTTCCCAGACAGCAAAATTGCTGTGGCCCGGACGGACACCCAACACTTCATCCGGCCCACATACCATGTGGAATGATGACACTTGGGCGGTCCGCTCCTGTTTGCCAGATCTGGGCCAGAACCAAGCCATAGCAATGCCGCATGTGCCACATATTTGCCAAAGGTGGCCCATATTTGTTGTGTGATATTTGGGCCATATTCACCATTTACCACTCGGGCCACTTCAGGGTCCAATCCAGATCACATGTTGCCCAGAGCACCGCATCTTTGCCAGAAAAGGCCCACATGTGATTTTGCATATTTGGGCCGTATTTGCTGTTATACTTGTGGGCCACTTCAGGCTCACATCCATGTTGTCAGGGCCAGAAGAAGGCCGTCAGTGCCGCATCATTGCCTGAAGTGGCCCACATCCGGATGCTGTCTGGGTTGGGTCTAGTATTAGAGTCAGGCTCAACCTTGAGGTTAGGGATTAAAGTTAAGGTTACATTTGGGTTGTTTTTAGTCCATTTTAGGGCAGTGTTTAGTGTCAGGGGACGGGTGAAGGTTTTGGTTAATTTTAGAGTTTTGGTTAGGGAAATAAGACCCCCCCCTTTTTCTCCCCAATTGTACTTGGCCAATTACCCCGTTCTTCCGAGCCGTCCCGGTCGCTGCTCCACCCTCTCTGCCGATCCGGGGAGGGCTGCAGACTACCACATGCCTCCTCCCATACATGTGGAGTCATCAGCCATTTCTTTTCACCTGACAGTAAGGAGTTTCACCAGGGGGACGCAGCACATGGGAGGATCACATTATTCCCCCCAGTCCCCCCCACAGGTGCCCCGACTGACCAGAGGAGGCGCTAGTGCAGCGACCAGGACACATACCCACATCCGACTTCCCACCCGCAGACACGGCCAATTGTGTCTGTACGGACGCCCGACCAAGCCGGAAGTAACAGGGGGATTCGAACCGGCGATCCCTGTGTTGGTAGGCAATGGACTAGACCGCTACGCTACTCGGGCACCCAGGGAAACAAGATTTTGACAATAACTATTTGGTCCCTAATAAGATATAAAAACAAAGTGTAAGTGTGTATCTGTACATACATGCATGTGTGTGTATGGATTATGTATGTCGATCTGTGAGCGTATACAGTATGGACATACATATACATATACACATGTACATGTACGTACATCTCTGTGACGTTTGCTTGTGTATCCGTGTGAGTTTATTGCTGTGCTCATGTATAGTCGTGTGTGTGTGTGTGTGTGTGAGGTGAGACAGTGGAGATGGATAGTTCTGTATTTAAGGGAGCAAAATATCAATACACTGCGGGGAATACTACACATATGGTCTCCTGTTCCCCCCCTCACGCACACACACACACACACACACACACACTGCAGCGTGGCTGTGGCTGAGTAGGCGGTTGGGGCGTTGGGGCTGTGTACCTGTGTTGTGTTGTGTTGTGTTGTGTTGTGCTGTGCTGTGTTGTGTTGTGCTACAGGTTGCTGCTAAGCAAGCATCTGAGAAATGGGCCAGTCAAGGGAGCAGGATTGATCACCTGCATGCCTCCTTTATCTTCCCCTTCTTTCTCCTCTTTTCCCTCCTCGTCTCCTCGGTCCCCTCTCCTCATTATCTCTTATCCTCTGCCCCTCTCTCTCTCTCTCTCTCTCTCTCTCTCTCTCTCTCTCTCTCTCTCTCTCTCTCTCTTTCCGTTTTTATTCTTCTTACCTCCTCTTCTCTTCTACTCACCTCCTCGTTTCCTTGTCTCCTCTCTCCCTTTTTGCCCCTCTCATCAGCTCTTTCAGTCCCTCACTCCACTCTCCTCGTCCGTCCTTACTCCTCCACATCTCCACCCTCACCCTCTCTCCTCCTTTGGCCACCCCCCCTTATTCTTCTACTTCCACTTGCCTCCTCTCTCCTGCCTTCCTCCTCCATCCCTCTATTGCCTCTATCTCCTTTCCTCTCCTATTGTCTCTATCTTATCTCCTCCTCTTTCCCTCCACCCCGTCCTCCCACCTTGACCCCCCTTTTCCCCTGTTCTGTCTTTTTCTTCTCTCTCACCTCATTCTCCTCTCTTGTACCCTTCTCTGCTACTTTCTCATCGTCTCGCTCTCCCTCCCTCCCCCTCTCTCTCCCCTCTCCCTCTCTCTGTTCTGACAGCAATAGAGGCTATCCAATAAAACAGGCATAAAAACGCAATCCCTGTCTGAGCTCAATTTACACACTCAAGACCCCCACCCCAACCCCAACACACACACACACACACGCTACATAAATCAGGTATAAAAGCCAATCCCTGTCTGGAGTCAATTTCCATAAAGATACAAGGGGAATGGTCTGGGAAGGGAGGAGCTTTGTTAGAAGTGTGTGTGTGTGTGTGTGTGTGTGTGTGTTTGTTTGAGAAAGTATATTTTTTTGTTTACCTATACATGTAATGAGATTGTATTACTTTCCAGGTGCACTTCTTTGTGTATGTGTTTGTATATGTATAAGTGTGTCTGGCACAAGTGTGTGTGTGTGTGTGTGTGTGTGTATGTGTGTGTTTGTTTTCTTTCTTGTGTTTTATCAGTTCCCAGGATTGTTGACATTGTGTGAACGCAAGTGGTTGTCGCTATGCTAATGAGCCTTGTTTACATCACGCATTACCCCACAACCTCTATTGCGATATTCCCAAGGGTCATGCACACACCCACACAACACACACACACACACACACACACACACACACACACACACACACACACACACACACACACACACACACAGGCTGGGTCTTCTAATGAGGCAGGTGTGTTTGCTTGTGGTGCAGTCACAAACCTAAAGATCTGGGGTGCCTCCATAGCTGAATGGCTACAGTGCATACCACATGGTTACATGACCACATGGTCATATGACCACATGGTCTCAACCATCGCCAGTTCAATTCCAGCCAGCCACCTCTGTTGCATGTCATACTCTCTCTTTCACTCTCTCTCCCATTTCCTGCCTGCTTCTTCACTGTCGCTGTCTAATAAAAGGTCAAAAAATGCCATAAAAAAACCCTGTGATCAGACTGATTCTGGATATCTCAGCACTTCCTGTAAACGTCACCCTGAGCGTGTTTGACTTCATAAAGCTCAGAACAATGATAATACATCCATTACCCGAACTGCTTATCCTGCTCTCAGGATCGCAGGGATGCTGGAGCCTATCCCAGCAGTCACTGGGCGGCAGGCGGGGAGACACCCTGGACAGGCCGCCAGGTCATCACAAAGGGCCGACATACACATATATACACACACACACACACACACACACACACACACACACACACACACACACACATTCAGACCTAGGGGCAATTTAGTACAGCCGATTCACCTGACCTACATGTCTTTGGACTGTGGGAGGAAACCGGAGCCCCCGGAGGAAACCCACGCAGACATGGGGAGAACATGCAAACTCCACACAGAGGATGACCGGGGACGACCCCCAAGGTTGGACTACCCCGGGGTTCGAACCCAGAACCTTCTTGCTGTGAGGCGACCGCGCTAACCACTGCGCCACCATGCTGCCATATAATGATGATGTTAATGTTAATGATAATATTAATGGTATTAGAAATAATAACAAAGCTGCTTTTTTCTGGAATGACAGCTTTTCCTTTTTATTACTTACAGTGGCTTCAGAGCGCATACAGACCATGTCACTTTTTGTTCTATAGTGTGTTATAGACTTAACTTTAAATGGCAAAAAGTCTCCACTCAATAACCCATAATTACAAAGTGAAAAGGTGTTTAGAAATTGTTCCAAATTTGTTAAAAATCAAAAACTTAAAGCTCTCATTTATATAAGTATTCAGACCCTTAACGCAACACTTTCTAGAAGCCCCTTTAGCAGCAACCACAGCTTTGAGTCTTGTGGGGTAAGTCTCTTCAAGCTTTGCACACCTGGATTCGGGCAATTCCTGGCAGAGCCTCTCAGGCTCCATCAGATTTGATGGGAAGCACCTGTGAACCCCCCCCCCCCCATCTTCTGGTCTCTCCAAAGATGGTCTATGGGGTTTAAGTCGGCATTGGCTGGGCCACTCGATGACAGAGACTTGTCCCGAAGCCACTCCAGCATTGTCTTGGGTGTATGCTTCATGTCATTGTTGTACTGAAAGGTGAACTGTCGCCCCGGTCTGAGGTCAAGTGCACTCTGGAGCAGGTTTTCTTCAAGGACTTCCTGTGCTGCATTCATCCTTCCCTCAACTCTGACCAGTCTCCCTTTCCATGCCACTGAGAAGCAGCCGATAGCATAATGCTGCCACAACCCTGCTTCACCGTAGGGATGGTAAGCCAGGTGATGAGCAGTGCCCGGTGTCTGCTAGACATAGTACTTGGAGTTCTGCCCAAAGAGTTCAATTTTTGTCTCATCAGACCTGAGAATCTTTTTCCTCATGCTCTCAGTCCTTTAACTGCCATTTGGCAAGCTCCAAGTGGCCTGTCATATGCCTTTCACTCAAGAGTGGTGTCCGTCTAGCCACTCTACCGTAAAGGTCTGATTAAGTGCTACTGAGATGGTGGCCTTCCGGTAGGTTCTGCCATCTCTGAAGAGGACTTCCAAAGCTCTGTTAGAGTGACCGTTGGGTTCTTGGTCACCCCTCTGACCAAGGACTTTCTTGCCCAGTTAGTCAGTTTGGCGAGACAACCAACTCTAAGAAGGGTCCTGGTTGATTGAAACTTATTCCATTTCACAATTGTTGTGGCCACTTGTGCTCCTGGGGAACACTCAAAGAATACCCCTGCGCTCAGCTATGCCTCGCCACAATTTTATCATGGAGGTCTAAAGACAGTTGCTTGGACTTCATGATTTGGTGTTTGGCCTGACATAGAATGTGAATTGTGGGACTTTAGATACACTGTTGTGTGCCTTTCTAAACTATGTCCAATCAACTCAACTTGATTGGTCGACTCCTCAAGTTCAAGAGACATCTCAAGGCTAATTAAAGCAAACAGGATGCACATGACCACCATTCGGAGGACCACAGCAAAGGTATATAAATGAGAGATTTCGATTTTTGATTTTTAATAAATTTGCCAAAATTTCCAAATACATGTTTTCACTTTGTCATTATGGATTATTGAGTGTTGATTGATAAAAGTGTGCGAAAAGTGAAGGAATTTGAATACTTTCTGAAGCCACTGTAAGTACTTTTCATACCAGAAATTTTGTTTCGGTACTTACTTGTTTACTTACATCTTTATGCATGCTCAATAATCCAGGTAAGGAAATCAGAGAAAGTTGAATCAGTTCATCTGGACACAACGTTATTGAGAGAAAAGTTTCATCATTCATCTAAGTGACCTCTTCAGTCTCCTGAGAGGTAGTACTATAGGTAGAGCCATGGGTGTGTTATGGGATCCCCAGTCTCACCTGTAGTGGCCAACTTGTATATGGAGGAAGTGGAAAAGAGGGCTCTGATGTCCTATACAGGGACACCACCTAGCCATTGGTTCAGATTTGTGGATGACACCTGGGTTAAAATTAAATCTCAGGATGTCCCACATTTCATCGGCCACATTAACTCTGTGGACACCACATCAAGTTGACCAGGGAGGATGTGAAAAATGACAAGTTAGTCTTCTTAGACTGTGAAATTGCAATTGGTGAGGGGGGACATTTGATTGTTGATGTTTACTGTAAACCAACACATACTGGTCAGTACTTAAGGTTTGACTCTCATCATCCATGAGAGCACAAACTAGGAGTCATCAGGATGCTGTACCACCGAGCTGACAACGTCCCCACCAACACAGTGGCCGGGGAAGAAGGGGAGAAATCTCACATTAAACAGGCCCTGGTTAAATGTGGTTATCCTAACTGGGAGTTTGTCAAAACCAGGAACACGCCCAACCAGTGCACCAGCCGATCCAAGAGAGGAGAAAGACAACAGCTGTCTAAGCATAAACCAGCAGTGATTCCATATGTGGCGGGAGTGTTGGAAGAGCTGAGACACATATTTTCCAAACACCGCATCTCAGTTGCTTTCAAATCCCAAAACATGCTGCACCAGAAGTTGGTCCATCCCAAGGATTGGCTCCCCCAGCACAAACAGAGCAATATAGTGTACGCTGTTAAGTGCCAGGAGGATTGCTGTGACTTGTACATCAGGGAAACCAAACAGACGCCGGAAAAGAGGATGGTGCAACACAGGAGAGCTAACACATCAGGTCAGGACTCCACAGTCTACACCCATCTACAGCCCAGTGGCCACCCTTTCAAGGATGAGGATGTGCACATCCTTGATAGGGAGGAAAACTGGTTTGAACAGGGAGTCAAAGAGGCCATCTATGTGAAGAGGGAATGGGGTGGGGTTACCTGCAGTCAGTTGAGACTGAAGAGGTCACTTAGATGAGTGATGAAATGTTTCTCTCAATAAACATTGTGTCCAGATGAACTGATTCAACTTTCTGTGATACTTACATTTCACACATTCAATATCAGCTACTTTAAGATTTTCACTCTAGCAATGTTCTTATGGGTAACTTATTAAAGTGGGTTTCTTTTAAAGTATCTTAACTTTCTAACCTGGGCTACACTTTCTTCCTCTGGGGTTTATCCGTGTTCATCTGTGTGTTTGTGCGTACAACGTTGAGTGTATGTGAAGGTATGAGATCACCCACTTTATTGTACCTTTAACTGAAACAGTCAATTAAGATTCAGCTCACATAAGTAACCAGTACTTCAAGCAACAAATCAGGAGGACAAGGATGTCAGGGGTCAGACCCTGGTTCTCTGAAGTTGTTCCTGTAATTGTTTGTCAAGGGAGGGTGTAAAATGAGAAAGGAAAGAGGTAGAAGTGATTTGAAAAAAGGTAAATAGAGAAGGCACAGGACAAAGCATAATTTTAATCATGCAGTGGGAAATAAGAAAATCTTTATAAAGGGTTAAGAATGCAGAGATAGCTATCGGGTAGCGTAGCAGTCTACTCCGTTGCCTATCAACACAGGGAAGGCGGTTTAAATCCCCGTGTTACCTCCGGCTTGGTCAGGCATCCTTACAGACACAGTTGGCCGTGTCTGTGAGTGGGAAGCCAGATGTTGGTATGTGTCTTGGTCGCTGTACTAGTGCCTCCTCTGGTCAGCCAGGGTGACTGTTCGGGGGGGCAGGGGGAACTGGGGGGAATAACATGATCCTCCCACGTGCTACATCCCCCTGGCGAAACTCCTCACTGTCAAGTGAAAAGAAGCAGCTGGCGACTCCACATGTATCAGAGGAGGCATGTGGTAGTCTGCAGCCTTCCCCGGATTGGCAGAGGGGGTGGAGCAGTAGGGTAATTGGCTGGATACAGTTGGGGAGAAAAAGGGGGAACCCCCCCCCCCAAAAAAAGAAAGAACGCAGATATTGGTTTATATAACCTGGGCTTGTTATTCCCACACCTCTTTGAAAGTGCCCTTCCTCGACTGCAAGTTAAACCCACTGACTGGAAAATACAAGGCTGTTGTCGTGCTTTTGTTTTGTTTTTTAAAATTTCCAACAAGAAGCAATACCAATATTAGTGCCGAACAGAGGTAGGATGAAGGCATCATCTTGGGGCCTCATGATAGCTACCACTGTAACTGGGTTTCAAAACGGATACATTTGAATTATAGTTATATTATAGATTGTTGGTAGTTTTGTATAACCTTTAATTGTTCAAAGAAAGTGGACTGTTGCTCACTTGTCTAGCAATGTAGATAACTGTCTACGTTTAGTTTGACACTAAGGCCTTCAGTTCAGTTCAGCAGGTTGCAGGTGATTAGAGAGCCTGCTAGGTTTAAACCTACTGCGGCTTGAGACCATCTCCCTACCCTACTGTATTGCTCTCAAGCTCTCCTCTCCTAAATGTGTGAATCACAATCTAATGATCATTCCTACCACTGTTGGTGGTGAAATGTGTAATGAAGCACCTACAGAACCAAACATCTAATGTTATCAACAATGTGACCACATATCGTCCAACGTGTTGGTCATCAAAATTGTCCACTAATAAGACACGGTGTCTAATTACAATTAATATTTCATCTATTGGTAGCTCTAAAGTTCTGCCTACTACTGATCACTGCAACGAGATGCTTAAATTTGTTTTCATAGATATCAGACAGATCACTGTCTACCAAAGCCTTGCTAATAAATGATCTGATTCTTGGAACATAGTTTTGATATGACTGGGTTGTGAAACATGGCTGAAACCAAATGTTTTCCTTCCCTTAAATGAAGCTTCCCCACCTGACTATACTTATGCCCATGTAACTCGGGCAAATAAACAAGGTGGGGATGTCACCTTAATATGTAAGTCTAATATCAATTTAACTTCTAAACTTGAATCTAAATTCAAATTATTTGAGGCTCTTATTCTAAATCCATCTCACTCAGCCATGAACAGTCTCTGCTCAGTCCACATTGTGATACTCTATCGACCTCCTGGCCCTCACTCACTATTTCTTGAAGATTTTGGAGAATTTACCTCAGGTGTTGTTATTCATTCTGATGAGATTCTAAGTCTTGGGGATTTCAATGTTCATCTGAATAAGGCTGCTGATCCGCTAAGTAAAGCCTTTCTGGTGTTTGTTGATACTTATGGGTTTTCTCAGTTTGTTCAAGAATTGACTCATTGCAGTGGTAACACCCTTGAATTGGTTTTATCTAAATTCTAAAGGGATAGCTGTTTCTGATCTGAATGTCTTGTCAACCACATCTGCTGCGTCAGATCACTTTTTCATTAAATTTGAAGCATTATAATGCTTCAAATTTGCTTCACGACAGGCCAATAATTGTGTATCAATTAATCAATCAAGTTGCATTTTATATAGCGCTTTTCTAGCTGCAACAGCCACTCAAAGTGCTTTACATTTCTGGTCAAATCTGAATGTCAGACACCTGTTACAAGCCATTTTCTGTACAATCGCTACCTATTTCTTATGCGTAAGGCCACCAAAATGTGATTTACAACGATTAACTTATTCACACGCGTATTACCAACAACTTCTGACCTATATACCCTTTCAATGGGCTTTCAGGGCCTGTCACTCAAATGAAACTGCTCTAACCACAGTGGTAAATGATCTTCTACTTCCTATGGACTCTGATTCTACATCTATACTTCTATTACTGAACCTCAATGCAGCCTTTGACACCATTTATAGCTGTATACTATTAGATAGAATAAATTGTAATTTTGGCATCTCTGGCCTAGCGCTCTCTTGGCTTAAGTCCTACTTATCTGGAAGAACGCTTTGTGTCTGCTATAATATTATTACAACGAAATTCTCTGATGTTAAATATGGCGTACCTCAGGATTCGGTTATTGGCCTTCTAGTTTTCTCTCTTTATATTTTACCTCTTGTCCAAATTATACGTGGTCATGGAATGACTATGCTATTGCTATGTGGATGACACTCAGCTGCATGTGCCTATAAGGGCTGATGATCGTACTCAAATGACTAATTTAGAGGCCTGCTGTGAAAAATTGGATGTTTCTAAATGTCCTGCTTTTAATGTTGGAGAAAACTGCTGGTCATTGGCCCTGCTAGACACAGAAAGTAATTTGATCAAGTAACAGTAACGCTTGTCAACTCTGTGATTTCACAAACTGTGGCAGCCAAAAATCTTGGTTTTACGTTTGATCCCAGGCTTTCCTTTGATAAGCACAGCAATGAAATCACCAAGACTGCTTTTTTTCACTTATGTAACGTAGCTAAAATTCAGGTTTTCCTCTCTACGTCTGATGCAGAGACTCTAATACATGCATTTGTTTCATCCGGAGTTGATTGCTATAATGTTCTATTTTCAGGTCTGCCACATGCTAGTACTAAAAGTCTTTAGATGGTTCAAAATGCTACAGCTAGAATCCTAACTAAAACAAGGAAATGTGGCCATATTACTTCAAATCTTGCCTCCTTTCACTGGCGTCCTATCCATGTCAGATTTCAAGGTGCATCTGCTGACTTGTAAAATCCTAAATGGGCTTTCTCCAACATACCTGTCTGATCTCCTTAAACCATATATTCCATCTCAAGCTCACCGCTCTACCCCACCACCAAAATACAGCACTCTTGTGTGTACCCAAAGTTAAAAAGTAGTCAGCAGGTGGCAGAGCCTTCTTCCTATCCTGCCAGTTCCTATGGAATAACCTGCCTGCAGCTGTCAGAAAGTCATTGTCTGTTGAATCCTTTAGATCCAAACTTAAAACTCATCTTTTTGCCTTGACCTAAAATTAGATGCCTTTAAATTGAGTACATCACGATCTATACTGCATGGTGGGTCGGTTCCCATCTCAATGTATTCACCAAGCTCTGGCCTGCTGACAAGAGTATAGAGTATAGATTATTGATTTTTGCAAATGTTCTCTTCTCTCTCACATCACCCTCTCTGAATAATGTCTCTTCTCCCGTATATGTGAGTGGTGGGATGTGAGTCTCCCCTGTGTGCATGTGTCCTCCTGCCAGGTCTCTATGATGATGATGGCCACCACATGGACACTGCTTTGTATCCTCCTCATTACACTCTTTACATAGCTTATAAATGCATATAATTTTATCATGTTTCAATGCTTTGCCCTTTTCTCTCTCTCCAATGTGTCACTTGTGTCTTTTCTTGTCTCTTCTCCCATGTATGTGAATGGTGTGATGTGAGTCTCTCTTGTGTGCAAGTGTAGTCTGTCCTCCTGCCAGATCTATATGGTGATGGTGGTCACATGGCTCAGGTCCTAGGCTGTTTTGTTGGCATCTGAACACTGCTTGGCATCCTCCTCATTACATTCTCCATCCATCCATCCATCCATTATCCAAACCACTTATCCTGCTCTCAGGGTCGCGGGGATGCTGGAGCCTATCCCAGCAGTCACTGGGCGGGAGGCGGGGCAACACCCTGGACAAGCCGTCAATTCTGTTGTCCTCTTTCAATGTTTTATTCTGTAAATTGTATTCTATTCTGTACACACAGCATCCATGGCATGACTATCTATCTTGGGAGAGAGATGCCCCTTTTGTTTTTCTCCCCAAGGTTTCTTCCTATTTTATTTTCCTTTTAAAGGGGTTTATATGGGAGTTGTTCCTTATCCAATGCGAGGGTCTAAGGACAGGATGTGATATTACTGTAAATCCCCTTGAGGCAAATTTGTAATTTGTGATATTGGGCTATACAAATAAAACTGACTTGACCTGACTGAACAAACAAGACCTGACAATAGATGCAGAGGGACCTATTTCCATATTTCTGTTTTCACTGCTGGTCAAGAGATCAAACTGGGGACCTCCCAGTCCCAAGGCTGCTTATCTGTCTCTGGCCAGGTGGCAAGGGACACTGCCACATGGTTCAGCTACATCTGGAGGGGAGCCTTCTGCATCATTGTAGTAGTTTATTGATACAATTCCGTCAAAATACAGGCCCAGCACACAAACAGAGATTCTTACCAGGTGAAGACCATGTTTCACACTTGTTTCTGGCCTTTGAGTACATAAACAGTTCACATTTTTACAGCCAACGGGTCCCTCTCCCTGCTGAAATACAAACACATTAGCTATGTGTCGTGGCAATTATTTAATTCCACTTTCACATCAAATTAGGAGCGAGACAAAAATCTCTTAAAGTATTGTCACACACTTTTAATATGTTCAATGAACAGACGCACAAGCCCAGATGCTTGAATGCGTGTGCTGATCTCAGAGCCCACCCCCTTTATACTATGCAGCATGAAATCATGGCAATTGTTTTGATCATAATAACGTGTACCCAGAATTTCTCCCTCATCCTGAGGGAGTAACTTCGACCACAATGGTGTGCACCCAGAGTCTCCCCCTCATCCCATTTTGGAGGAGGTAGCTTATCTTGATGGACTGTCATACTAATGGATAACAGAACTTGCATATTGTTCAAAGAGGTCATAGGTCAGGTCTCCCCTCATCCTTATCTTCTGTTGTGATCATCCAGGACTGTTCCTTGTGACACTCAAGTGGGCTTCCCACATATTCCTCTGTTATCAGGCCCTTACCAGTTTACACGGAAAAGGCACTTTCAGCACCACCTCTGACCCCACTACACATGAGCCCCAGGCACCCGTTCAAGCAATGCAAACATAGTATAGCTGATCTGTGTTCAAAGATTAAAAGTAAGCAAATATTCATATATGAATTGCCCTCACACTATGTTTACATCCAGCCGTGTAAATTTTAAGTGAATGATTGAAAAAAAATGACAAAAGAAAATACATATCATTATTTCGACTGACTAGTGTGAGAAAACAAGACATGGTCAAACTTTAGTGTATAGCTGGACCATGTATGGTCAATGCTTGAAATTGTGGCCAGTTTGTTTCAGGGATAGTCAGTGGTAGTGTCTATAATGTGAATGCTGGATATTGAACGTTCAGCTGTAATTTTCTGTAGTGATCCCAGTAACATCTGTTGTTAAAGTGTACTGAAGTAGCATATCACATGACATCGTTAAGCTACCTGACACCCTTTATACATGTGCTTCAGTTACCACCAACTCTCTGAAGACGCTAATAATTGTCACTCTGACTGCGTGCGGCTATTAGCGCTGGTGTTTTGTAAAGAGGCCCGTTTGCGAGGGGCCAATTTTGAGCCAAATGTATGCATATTACCTAATTCCAATACGCGCAAATACGTGCAAATAGCACTGGAGCACCGAGACACTATTTGCTTGGCAGCACAGTCTGGGGTGCATTTCACCCTTTGTGTGTGCTTTGGGAATTACACAGCTTCTTTTTGTGTTATTTGTGCAGCTTTAGTGGCCACAAAAGCAGCGCGATCCTTTTGTGAATTCGCCAGGGAGTGTTCGGTCAGAGTGATTGTTATTTGGGATGCATTAACTGTGCGCTCGCCCTCATGCCTCTCGGCAATCAGCCGCCTAATCATGTAACTTCAGTGATGTTGTTGGTCACCTGATACAGCGGCCCAATTGTGTCAAACATGATCACTCAGTCAGTCAGTTAGTCAGTCGGTGAGTCACTGACATTTGAATTTGTAGGGCTGGCCTGCCAAAAACAGCTATCTGTGTGCAGGGCGCACAAAGACCATGTCATCAAGAGTATCCTTTAATGCTCACTCAGCAGCAACAGTGGGCGTCCGGGTAGCATAGCGGTCTATCCCGTTGCCTACCAACACGGGGATCGCCGGGTCGAATCCCCGAGTTACCTCCGGCTTGGTCGGGCTTCCCTACAGACACAGTTGGTCGTGTCTGCGGGTGGGAAGTAGGATGTGGGTATTTGTCCTGGTCGCTGCACTAGCGGATTGGCAGAGAGGGGTGGCGCAGCAACCGGGACGGCTCAAAAAAACAAAACAAAAAAAAGAGCGGGGTAATTGGCCAGATAACATTGGGGAGAAAAAGGGGGGGACTCAGCAGCAACAGCTAGCACATCAGCTAACAAGTGCCAAGAAAGAGTGAAATGCAGAGTTTTAGACACCTCAGCGGGAGTTATCATTGTCAGTTATGTCATGCTGTCCGAAGGCAAAGACAAAAGGAAATGTAGTGGTTGGTTCATTAAAAAGGGTAAGACAATGACTGATGACATCATCACCCCATCCATCCATCCATCCATCCATCCATTATCCAAGCTGCTCATCCAATTGGGGTCGTGGGGATGCTGGAGCCTATCCTAGCAGTCGCGGGGATGCTGGAGCCTACCCTAGCAGTCAATTGGCGGTAGGCGGGGAGACACCCTGGACAGGCCGCCAGTCCATCACAGGGCCGACACACACACACACACATTCACAACTAGGGACAATTTAGTACGGCCGATTCACCTGACCTACATGTCTTTGGACTGTGGGAGGAAACTGGAGCCCCCGGAGGAAACCCACGCAGACACTGGGAGAACATGCAAACTCCACACAGAGGACAACCCGGGACTACCCCAAAGGTTGAACAACCCCGGGGTTTGAACCCCGGACCTTCTCGCAGTGAGGCGACCGTGCTAACTGTGCCACCATCATCACCCGTGTCATCATTATTCAAAAATTCTTTTGCATCACCTTTATTGCATCTTCTCTGTATCAATACAGTAAGTTTTCATCCTCTTCTCATCTTCAACACAACTTAAAAAACCCAGAAAACAGACTGACAGCAACATAGCTAATAGCTGCAGCACGTACTGTGAGACAGGTCGCAGTTCAGCACAGGAGTTCCTCACTGCTGCAACGAGCCAATCTGGAGTCTTCCTGCCTCGGACAACAGCCTGCCAAATAAGTCTTTAAATAACGACATGCTTCCCTGTTTGTTGTTTGTTTTTACATTTCCTGTCTGTTGAACAAACCTTTCACCAGAGTAAAGCTTCAGTTTCAATATGTCCCAGGTGACAAACGGTCTTAAAGAGCACAGCGAGATGGATACGGGGTTATTTGAGGCACATGAGCAGCTGGTATCACTGAGCCTGGAAATCAATCACACACACACACACAAATGAATACACATACGTGCATGCGTGCACACACACACAAAAGCACACCACATATTATGTAAGTAGGTAATGGGCAAGCAGACAAACACACACTGAAAAGCACCTACGCACGTTTGCATTTGAACAGACAGGTGCACACACATACACACCTACATACATGCCCACACTGCATGCCCACACGTGCACATGCATGGTGCACCAGTAAGGTTTGTATCTTTTATGTAAGTTACAGGTAACACAACTTCCCAGCAGTAAGTGGGGCTACACCTACTGCCACTTCCATTACACTGTTGCTCCAACACAGTGTGTGTGTGCGTGTGTGTGTGTGTGTGTTTGTGCGTGTGTGCATGGTCTGCTTCTGTGTGTGTGTGTGTGTATATACACAGATCAATAGGTGTGTATGAAGGTGAATGTGGAGACAAAAGGTGTGTGTGTATGTATATACTATATGTGTGGTGTATTAGCAGTAGTAACGACGCATATTAAATATTTGAGAGTAAATGGGTTGTATGCAGGTATGTGAGTTTCTAAGCAAGTGTTTGTGTATGTGTGTTTCCTGTATGAGTGTTTAACTGTTAGTGTGTGTGTGTTTGTGTGTGTTTTCTGTATGCGTGTTTAAATGTTAGTGTATGAGTGTTTAAATATTAGAGAGAGAGAGGGAGAGAGAGTGTGTATATGCGTGTGTGTGTGTGTGTGTGTGTGTGTGTGTGTGTGTGTGTGTGTGCGTGTCTGTGTCCAGCACTTAATTTCCTTTCAGTGCTTCAGGATGCTGATTCAGCAAGGACCTAGATAGTCCTGCTCAGCTCAGGCCAATACTTCAATTGGATAGACACATACTCATGCACACACGCACACACACATACGCACACATACATGCACACACACAGACACACACACCTGATTTTCTCAGCCATGGAAATAATACATTTTGTTTTCTTTGTGAGAATATATCTATGGGGAGGCCCGGCTTCCCCTGGCCTCCGGGAGAAACCAGCTGTGCTAGTAAGAGCCTGGTAATACCAGGGAAACCAGAAACGGTTTCAGCTCACTCACTGAGTAAACTGTCACGTTTCACTTGGTAACGCTGCGGGATATACACCGATCAGCCAGGAAAGTAAAACCATTGACAGATAAGTGAATAACACTGATTATCTTGTTACAGTGGCGCCTGTCAAGGGATGGGGCAGCAGGTGAACAGTCACTTCTTCAAGTTGATGTCAAGGGGTAGGGTATATAAGGCAGCAAGTGAACAGTCAGTTCTTGAAGTTGATGTGTTGGAAGCAGGAAAAATGGGCAAGCGTAAGGTTCTGAGTGACTTTGACGAGGGATGAATTGTGATGGCTAGACGACTGGGTTAGAACATCTCCAAAACAGCAGGTCTTGTGGGTTGTTCCCGGTATGCAGTGGCCAGTACCTACCAAAAGTGGTCCAAGGAAGGACAACTGGTGAACCGGTGACAGGGTCATGGGCACCCAAGGTTCACTGATGTGCATGGGGAGCAAATGCTAGCCCATCTGGTCTGATCCCACAGAAGAGCTGCTGTAGCTCAAACTGCTGAAAAAGGTAATGCTGGCTATGATAGACAGGTGTCAGAACACAGTGTAACACAGCTTGGTGTATGGGGCTGCATAGCTACAGACCGGTCAGAGTGCCCATGATGATCCCATCCACCACCAAAAGTGCCTACAATGGGTACGTGAGTGTCAGAACTGGACCATGGAGCAGTGGAAGAAGGTGGCCTGGTCTGATGCATCACATTTCTTTTACATCATGTGGACAGCTGGGTGCATGCGCATCATTTACCTGGGGAAGAGATGGCACCAGGATGCACTATGGGTAGAAGGCAAGCTGGCGAAGGCAGTGTGATGCTCTGGGCAATGTTCTTCTGGGAAAACTTGGGTCCTGGCATTATTTGGATGTTACTTTGACATGTACCACCTACCTAAACATGGTTGCAGACCAAGTACACCCTTCATGGCAACAGTATTCCCTGATGGCAGTGGTCTCTTCCAGCAGGATAATGCACCCTGCCGCACTGCAACAACTGTTCAGGAATGGTTTTAGGAACATGACAAAGAGTTCAAGGTGTTGCCCTGGCCTCCAAATGCCCCAGTGCTCAAGCCGATCAAGCCCCTGTGGGATGTCCTGGAAAAACAAGTGTGATCCATGGAGGCCCCACTTCACAACTTACAGGACTTAAAGGATCTGCTTCTAACATCTAGGTGCCAGATACCAGAGGACACCTTCAGAGGTCTTAGGGAGTCCATGCCTCAACGGGTCGAGCTGTTGTGGTGGCACGAGGGGGACGTACACAACATTAGGCAGGTGGCTTTAATGTTTTGGCTGATCGATGTGTGGTACAAGTTTGTGTTGATTGCATGGAAAATGGAATAATCTATTATATGGTAAGAGCCTGGTAATACCACGGAAACAAACAAACAAACAGGTAGGTATTGGTGTAATTTTTCAACTTAAATAAAAACAATTCTATAGTTTCGAAGGTAAATCTAATAAACCCTTTATAAGTGGGTGTGGCCATGTATAGGAAAAAGTAATGTATTGGGAAGTACTATCTTAATTTCTAGATAGTACAACATGAGCTGTTTCCAACATAAACCTTGGATGACTGCAATTGTAACTTGAACTGATGGGTAATAGAGGAGGTATTTCTAGGAACTGTGATCGACTGGCAGCCTGTCCAGGGTGTCTCCCTGCCTGCTGCCCAGTGACTGCTGGGATAGGCTCCAGCATCCTCGCAACCCCAAGTGGGATAAGCGGCCTGGATAATGGGTGGAATGGATGGATTTCTAAGAACTGGTTGCCTATTTTCCTAGGAAGTACACAATGATACATCGGTCACAACTACACAGTACTTAGTTGAGTTGATGGAGGTTTTTCTTAGTATTTCAGCTGTAGTTCCTCTGTATTTACCTGCTAATTTACAGTGATACTTAACAATTAATATACTATATTTACCATATATTTACCAGCTAAATATTTGGTAGTTAGGGACTGTAAAAGGAAAAGTTACCCAAACATTTATGTTTGAATCTTACTCACATAAAATCCTAAAATTCCCATAAAACCATAACCCTAAGATGATCCAAAAACCACCCAAATTCAAATCTAAACCTGAACCTCATGAAAATATGCATGCACAAATGCAAGCAAGCAACAGCCCCCACCCCCACCCTCCCCACCCACAATATAGCCCAAGTCTAAAATCTTGTTTTCATGTTTAGTCACTGCTTGTGGGGAGTTAAGTTTAGAATTTTGTTTAAGTTGTAATTGTAATTTTTCTCAAGATTTTCCTGAAGTAGATGTTTAACACGTGGCAGACATCATGACAGGGCTAGGGCCCTCACACAACAAATGCTTTTATTTCTACGAGGAAGAAGTGCTTTTCTGTAGCTGCTGCTGTTGACTATGCTCAAATAGCGCCCCCATCTAAACCAAGGAGCGGTTAAAGATTACCTCCCACATAGTCAAACTGACGAAACAGACCAATAGGTTGTTTGTCTTCTGCCCTGCTTAAAGTATTACTGGTTAGGAAGTTGAAAGTGTTTACGTATTTAGTAGTACTCAGTGGTAAAATTTTGCTCATTCTAGGATTGTACCCCATCTATCCATCTTTTCATCCATCCAGCTATCCTCCATCTGTCCATCCATCCATCCATCCATCCATCCATCCATCGTGTCTACCAACTTGATTTTATTCAGTGTCACAGGGAGGCTGGAGTTTATCTCAGCAGGTTTGCTTTTGGTGGAAGGCATGGAGACACTCTGGAAAGGTTGTCAGTCCATCACAGGGCCGACATACAGTCGTTTACTAACCATTCACACCACTATTATACTACTACTACTTTCAGCTGCTCCCGTTAGGGGTCACCACAGCGGGTCATCCGTTTCCATCTCTTCCTGTCGTCTGCATCTTCCTCTGTCACACCAGCCACCTGTTTGTCTTCCCTCACCACATCCATAAACCTCCTCTTTGGCCTTCCTCTTCTCCTCTTCCCTGGCAGCTCCATATTCATCATCCTTCTCCCAATATACCTAGCATCTCTCCTCCACACATGTCCAAACCATCTCAATCTTGTCTCTCTTGCTTTGCCTCCAAACCGTCCAACCTGAGCTGTCCCTCTAATATACACGTTCCTAATCCTGTCCTTCTTCGTCATTCCCAATGAAAATCTCAGCATCTTCTACTCTGCCACCTCCAGCTCCACCTCCTGTCTTTTCGTCAGTGCCACCGTCTCCAAACCATACAACATAGCTGGTCTCACAGTGTGAATGGTGAATAACCATTCACACCACTGGACAATGTAACTCCTTCAACACCAGAATAACAGGCACCAAACCATGGCAGTAGAGTAATATTCAAGGTTCAAGTTCAACTTTATTGTCATGTGTATGGAAAACAATGAAATTCTTGTGCTCTGGCTCTCTCTGCCTTAACACAAAGGACACAAGGACACACCATCCCAAATAAAAACACTAACAACACTACAGACCTACACAGACTATGGACACACGAATTCACACATTATATACACAATACATAAAAGTACACAATAACACAACAATGTAAGGTGCATATGGGTGTGTCAGCTGTTCAGCAACCTGACTGCCTGTGGAGAGAAACTCTTACTGAGATGGGTGGTGAGTGATTTGATGCTCCGGTGATGGTTTTAAGATGGAAGGAGTGAGAACAGAACATGGGTGGGGTGGCTGGTGTCCTTAGTCATGTTTTGGGCTTTCCTTTTGCAGCGGGTGGTGTAAATATTATGAAGGTGTGGTAGTTCCATGTTAGTGATTCTTGCTGCTGTCTTTACAGTCCTTTGCAGCAGTTCATACCAAAACTCTCGAGAAGCCTCAGAAAATACAGTCTCTGGGGTGTGAAGGTGGCGTGGCGGTCTATTCCGCTGCCTACCAACACGGGGATCGCCGGTTCGAATCCCCGTGTTACCTCCGGTTTGGTCGGGCATCCCTACAGACACAATTGGCTGTGTCTGCAGGTGGGAAGCCAGATGTGGGTATGTGTCCTGGTTGCTGCACTAGCGCCTCCTCTGGTCGGTCGGGGCGCCTGTTCGGGGGGGGGACTGGGGGACTGGGGAGAATAGCGTGATCCTCCCACATGTTACGTCCCCCTGGTTGAAACTCCTCACTGTCAGGTGAAAAGAAGCGGCTGGCGACTCCACATGTTTGGGAGGAGGCATGTGGCAGTGTGCAGCCCTCCCCGGATCGGCAGAGGGGGTGGAGCAGCGACCGGGACCGCTCGGAAGAGTGGGGTAATTAGCCAGGTGCAATTGGGGAGAAAAGGGGGGAAAAGAAAAAAGAAAATATATTCTCTGCTGTGCCTTCTTATCTGTGTGTGTGTGTGTGTGTGTGTGTGTATGTACTCTACTTGACGCCTTCATCCTCTCCATAGGCAAAAAAATAAATAAATCTATAAACAGAGTTTATTTTCCTATGAAATCCTCCCTCCTCAGATCTAAGCTGGTCTGCTTGTTTTGTGCCGTGTGTTGGTTGGCGACATTGTTTTCGTTTGTTGGTTAAGATGACAGACGATATTCTGTGGATTACTGATGAACTACAGTCGATAATGACGACTAACCTCTGCCTGAATTTAAGGAACATTTCTGTAAAATAATTCAGAGCAAGCCTGGTGTAAAAATAGTAATTAAACACTGCACACATGCTGGTAGTAAGTGTACACTCTAGGTTACAGTGTGTGTGTGTGTGTGTGTGTGGGTGTGTGTGTGTTTCATCTGTGTACACATCTCCAGCATTAATTTGATGTCTGAATAAGTGGTTTCTGCCCCCATGAGGTTCCCCGGTGATACATCACCGCCACAACAATGGAACTGTCGCTGTCGTGTCCCTGGAGACCCGCCGCCTGCTCAATCCTGCACGGCCTCCTGGGAAATGAGGGTCACGCCAACACCACACATTAGCTAAATGACACACACACACACGCACGCACGCACGCACACACACACACACACACACAACACAACACACACAAGCCGATTAGGCACTTGCGCGCACAAATACACACATATTACAAAGCCAACCTTTTTTATTTCTTGTTATGTTCAGTTATTTCATGTCGACTCTCTCTCCCCCCCTCCCGTCCTTCTCTCTCTCCCTCTCCCCTCTCATTCTTTCTCTCTCTCTCCCCTCCCTCGCTGTCTCTCTCCCCCCCTCTCCTCTCTCTCTCTCTCCCCCCTCCCTCTCTATCTCTCTCTGTCTCTCTCTCCCCCTCTCCTTCTCTCTCTCTCTCCCTCTCCCCCCTCCTTCTCTCTCTCTCTCTCTCATCTCCCTTTCCCTCCCCTTCTTTCTGCCGCTCCTCTCTCTCTCTAGGGACACACATGATAGTTGGTTCAGGTGAACTGGTTTGTAGTGAAGTGTCCAAAACAGCACCAAGGGACTTTTGAGAGGACCTTGGAGACATCCAGTTAGACACAAGAGCAAAGTAGGGCACATCCAAGAGAGAGGGTGGGGGAGAGAGAGAGAGAGAGAGAGAGAGAGAGAGAGAGAGAGAGAGAGAGAGAGAGAGAGAGAGAGAGAGAGAGAGAGAGGGAGAGACAGACAGAGAGAGAGAGGGGGAGACAGTGAGGAAGGAGCAGTGTGAATAAAACAGAGGTCTACGTATATAGTAAAAACAATTATAATGTAATTTCAATCAATGTTCCCCTTTAAGCATTATTTTAAAATCTGCTGTTCTATTATAGTGTGTGTGTGTGTGTGTGTGTGTGTGTGTGTGTGTGTGTGTGTGTGTGTGTGTGTGTGTGTGAAATTAAGAAGTTATTCCCTGTAAAAGGTGTGTAAAATGAAATGGCATTATCGTATAAACAGAATGTGAACTTAAATTCAATCCGCCTTGAAACAGTAGTATCAGTATTGATTACTTGAACCAGTAGTATCAGTACTGATTACTTGAAACAGTAGTATCAGTATTGATTACTTGAACCAGTAGTATCAGTACTGATTACTTGAAATGGTAGTATCAGTATTGATTACTTGAAACAGTAGTATCAGCACTGATTACTTGAAACAGTAGTATCAGCATGATTACTTGAAACGGTAGTATCAGTACTGATTACTTGAAACGGTAGTATCAGTATTGATTACTTGAAACAGTAGTATCAGTATTGATTACTTGAAACGGCAGTATCAGTACTGATTACTTGAAATGGTAGTATTAGTATTGATTACTTGAAACGGTAGCATCAGCATGATTACTTGAAACTAGTATCAGTACTGATTACTTGAAACAGTAGTATCGGTATTGATTACCTGACAGAGGACATGCTTAAGTGTCCCAGCTACTCCTGTTTCCACACATCTGGGTTAAACTAATTTGAATAGTACTCCTGTTTAATCCCAGATTTCACCTTCAGCGAGCTAATTATCCCCCTAATCAATCTTTGTCAGCTCACGCTCAACACCGCGTCTTAATTACCTCCATGACTAATAGCTCTTTTCTCTTTTTCCAGGCAGACAGGTGGACATCCAGCCAGATGGCCAGTGACAGAGACATAAGGACTGGCAGGCAGGCAGAAAGATAGATAGATAGATAGATAGATAGATAGATAGATAGATAGATAAATAAGACAGACAGACAGACAGACATATACATAGATAGACAGATAGACAGATAGATAGATAGATAGATAGATAGATAGATAGATAGATAGATAGACAGACAGATAGATAGATAGATACACAAATAGATAGATAGACAACATACAGATAAACAGAAAGATAGATGACAGATAGATAGCTCTAGATTGATAGACAGATAGATAGACAGATGGCTAGATAGACAGATAGCTAGACAGACAGATACAGATAGATAAGACAAATAGACAGACAGATAGACAGATGGATAGATCGATAGATGTCATGTTATTAGTCTTAATTGCCTCTGTGACTGAAATATTTTTGTTTATCTCTCTCAGTTGTTCTTTAACCCGCTCAATCGTTCTCTCCGTCTGTTTTTTCTCTCTTCACTCTCCAAGACAAACCCCTCCAAACTCCTCCACCAATCCATTCCCCACCCCCACCCAACAAGGCTAACAATCAATTAGCACAACAGGAAATCAATTAAGACCATGCCTAAATGTGCTATTAATAGGAAGCTGACAAATGATAGGGCGCCACACACCAAGACTAGAGCTGATGTTGTTAATTAGTGGAATGTTTAACTTCCATAATTAGCAGGGAACACTGAGTAGATATGATGGCCAGGTAGCTTTGTAACAGTTTTTAGCATTGCGTGAATTGCATTTAGTTAGAGTGTGTATACAGTGCATCTGGAAAGTATTCACACCCCTTCACTTTCCCCACATTTTGTTATGTTACAGCCTTATTCCAAAATGGATTAAATTCATTTTTTTTCTCATCAATCTACACACAATACCCCATAATGACAAAGTGAAAAAGGTTTTGTAGAAATTTTTGCAAATTTATGAAAAATAAAAAAACTGAAATATTGCATGTACATGTAACCTGCACGACAGGGGAATGGGCCTATGCTTGCGCAGGGACAGTTTACAGTCTAATGTCTAAGTTCAGTGGAGATTGGTGTAGGTTTTTTTCTAGACCGGATTCTAGTACTCACCCCAAAGACAACACACACACTCGTGGGTATAGTTTACAATAAAAAAACCAATTTATTTCAACAGTTCAAAGTAAAGTTATTTCAATATCAATACTAAATTAGATGTGTTATATATATATATATTTTACTCTATTATACTTTTTAAAAGTTCTTCCTAATATTCTATTTATTGTCTATATCTATCTATATTCTATTTTATACCCTTCTAATATATTACTTATGCAGCCATATTCTACACTAACAAATTAAAGAAAATAATCCAAAATAAAGTATGAGTGCACTCAAAGAAAATAATAAAGAAAAGAAAAGGGGGAATGATTCAGTCTTCCAATCTGTGCAAGGTGCAATGTCCAGATCCTACCACAATCACAGGGGCAAGTTAATGTAGAGGCGATGATGATGAATCCAAATCCAGGGCGATGATGGGGGCAATCCAAAGGGGGTATCCAAGGGTTCCAAAAGGGTGTCGCAAGGGGGGTTGTTCGGGGTACTAAAAAAACCAGTCTGCACAAAATTGTACAGATTCCTTATTAATTGCAATCTCTATCAAACAATTACAAACAAAATAAAAATACCCAAATCTAGAGTCAATTCTCAGAATTAAATCATTTCCTACATATAACTAATATGTGGCTGAATGACAACAGCCTATTGCTGTAAGAACAGTTAAAAACAATGTCATCGCAGCCAGGCTGCGGCACTATCAACGTGAATTCACGTCTAGCTGGCTGCTATGGGTTCCATGCATGCCATGTAGCCCGAGTTGGCTCGGTGGCTAGTGGCGACTGGAGCTTACAGTTTTTTTTAACAACAAGCATATTATTATATTAAAATGTCTAACAT
The DNA here is from genome assembly GCF_029633865.1 of Lampris incognitus. Classification (NCBI taxonomy): domain Eukaryota; kingdom Metazoa; phylum Chordata; class Actinopteri; order Lampriformes; family Lampridae; genus Lampris; species Lampris incognitus. The sequence continues at coordinate 107,797,332 of NC_079211.1, forward strand.
TCCTACATCAAATACACCCTATGGACCCGGTGTCCTGACTGGTTTTAAAGCTCTGAATCATATGGGAACTGCTAAGGATCATAGATATACGTTTTAGCTGGGTTAGCTTAGCTTAGCAACCAATGAAAAATTGTCAGTCTTTAGATTTCCAGATTTTAAACTCTTATCTCACCAGGATTCCAGCAGCGTACAAAACACAAGAGAAAAGAGTCTTCCTTCTTCCTTCAACGGGAGATCATCTGTCTTTGGATAAAATCAAGACATCCTACGTAAATGGCTATGATTACATGGAACACAGAAAGCTGTTTACTTTTTAGCTTTGGCTAGCGGCTCACCAAGGAAGCTTCGTGGGAGGGATATTTTTTGTCGTAGTTCAAATGTCCTGTAGCGCAAATATCCGTAGTTCAAATATCAATAATTCAGGTATCCATAGTTAAAGTTGTCCGTATTTCTAAATATCCGTATTTCTCTTCTCTATTGTCGACGGTTGTTTGCATGGTTTAAACTCTGTAGCTCGTGTGCCTCCTAGAGGCTACTCGTGGAACTTACATACGTCACAGGGTACATGTAATCATGTGGGTTACATACATAAGTATTCACAACCTTTGCTATGCCACTCAAAATTGAGCTCAGGTTCATCCTGTTTCCACTGACCATCCTGGAGATGTTTCTACATCTTGATTGGAGTCCACCTGTAGTAAATGCAGTGGATTGGACATGATTTGGAAAGGCAAACACCTGTCTATATAAGGTCCCACTGTTGACAGTGCATATCAGAGCAGCAACCAAGCCATGAAGTCAAAGGAATTGTCTGTGGACCTCCAAGACAGGATTGTATCGAGGCACAGATCTGGGGAAGGGTAAAAAAAATTTCTACAGTTTTGAAGGTCCCGAAGAGCACAGTGGTCTCCATCATTCGTGATGGAAGAAGTTTGGATCCAGCAGGACTTTTCCTAGAGCTGGCCGCCCAGCCAACTGAGCAATGGGGGGAGAAGGGCCTTGGTCAGGGAGGTGACCAAGAACCCGATGGTCACTCTGACAGAGCTCCAGCATTCCTCTGTGGAGATGGGAGAACCTTCCAGAAGGACAACTATCTCTGCAGCACTCCATCAATCAGGCCTTTATGGTAGAGTGGCCAGACGGAAGCCTCTGCTCAGTAAAAGGCACATGACAGCCCACTTGGAGTTTGCCAGAAAGCACCTAAAGGACTCTCAGACAATGAGAAAAAAGATTCTCTGGTCTGATGAAACCAAGATTGAACTCTTTGTCCTGAATGCCAAACGTCACATCTGGAGGAAACCAGGCACCTCTCATCACCTTGCTAATACCATCCCTACGTGAAGCATGGTGGTGGCAGCATCATGCTGTGGGGATGTTCTTCAGCGGCAGGAACTGGAAGACTAGTCAGGATCAAGAGAAAGATGAATGGAGCAAAGTACAGAGAGATCCTTTGTGAAAACCTGCTCCAGAGCGCTCAGGACCTCAGACTGGGGCGAAGGTTTACATTTCAACACGACAACGACCCTAAGCATACAGCCAAGGCAACAAAGGAGTGGCTTCGGGACAAGTCTGTGAATGTCCTTGAGTCGCCCAGCCAGAGCTCAGACTTGAACCCCATTGAACATCTCTGGAAAGACCTGAAAATAGCTGTGCAGTGACGCTCCCCACCTAACCTTACAGAGCTCGAGAGGATCTGCAGAGAAGAATGGGAGAAATACCCCAAATATAGGTGTGCCAAGCTTGTAGCTTCATACCCAAGAAGACTTGAGGCTGTAATCGCTGCCAGGGGTGCCTCAACCAAGTACTGAGTAAAGGGTGTGAATACTTATGTACATGCAATATTTCAGTTTTTTATTTTTAATAAATTTGCAAAAAAATTCTACAAAACCTTTTTCACTTTGTCATTATGGGGTATTGTATGTAGATTGATGAGAAAAAAAGGAATTTAATCCATTTTGGAATAAGGCTGTAACATAACACAATGTGGGGAAAGTGAAGGGGTGTGAATACTTTCTGGATGCACTGTATGTGTGTGTTTGTGTGCATAAGTACTAGAATATGGTTATTCTAAGCATTAGGGCTCAAAGTATTATCCAAAAAAGTACTCTGATATGTAATCCATCCATTATCCAAGCCACTTTATCCTGCTCTCAGGGTCATGGGGATGGTGGAGCCTATCCCAGCAGTCATTGGGCAGCAGGTGGGGCGACACCCTGGACAGGCTGCCAGGCCATCACAGGGCCGACACACACACACTCACACCTAGGGACAATTTAGTATGGCCGAGTCACCTGACCTACATGTCTTTGGACTGTGGGAGGAAACTGGAGCACCCGGAGGAAACCCACAGACACGGGGAGAACATGCAAACTCCACACAGATGATGAACCGGGACGACCCCCAACGTTGGAACTACCCCGGGGCTCGAACCCAGGACCTTCTTGTTGTGAGGCGACCGCATTAACCATTGCACCACCGTGCTGCCTAATATGTAATAAGACCCTTTTATTTATGCTAAAGTAATGATGAACTTAGACAACATATACCTGATTTTCTGAAGGTCATCATTGAAGTTGTCACCCCAGAAGAAAAGAGGCAAAAAAAAAAAAAACCCTCTGACATGCTAGATATTCAGGGCACTTTGGTCTGTCCTCATCGGTTATTTTCACCACATCAGATGAAAAGACTTTTTACAATCTTGCTCAATGATCTGTATTTATCTGTGACAGCATGATTGTGTCAAATTAAAGCTGAATTGAGCTCATCCGAATGTGTCAGGAAGTTGAGTGAGTTCACTTACCCTTTATGCACTCCGTTCCACTCCATTACAGATGGAAACAGATGTAGCAACTTTAGAAGTCTGACTTTTTAATTAAAATTGCTGAATATCCATTGCAATCTAGCTTTGTCAGAACTGTGAAATTCTAGTTTTTCTTTATCTTACAGAAAGCCTGATGACAGGTGAAAAGTCTGAGACTTGGGCCTAGTCCCATTTCCCCCCACCTGGCACTACCCTAGTTTTGGAGTGCCCTCTACTGGGTAGTGGCCCTTCAGAATGGAGCTACAAGGAGTAGGGTCTGAAATCTTTACCCAGGAAATGTCATCACCATCAACGTTATGGCTGCAGCTCAGAACTTTATTAGTTTCCTGGTTTGCTCAGGACATGGTTATAACATTATAATACAATACATTTTATATTAAAGCCGATTGCCTGCTATCATTATCAACTATCTGACCAAATTTGCAGGACAGAACAAGACAGATTAATATATTGACAATAGCCAGGGAGCATGTTTACCCATCGGCTATTTCAGGGTAGTCCCGTCCACAGAATGTTCTCCCCAGGTTCACACAACATGAAGGACTCTTTATGAATGTTTATAATTTTTTTATTTTGATAAACTTTAATGATCCCTGTAGGGAAATTACTCTCTGCATTTAACCTATCCTAGCTGTGTAGCTAGGACCAGTGGGCAGACGCCGTGCAGTACCCGGGAACCAACTCCAGTTCGTCTTGCCATGCCTCAGTCAGGGGCACAGACAGGAATAGTAACCCTAACATGCATGTGTTTGATGGTGGGGGAAACCGGAGCACCCAGAGAAAACCAACAGCAGACACGGGGAGAACATCCAAATTCCACACATAGGATGACCTCGGATGACCCCCAAGGTTGGACAACCCTGGGGTTCGAACCCAGGACCTTCTTGCTGTGAGGCGACAGTGCCAACCACTGTGCCAATTAAGTCATTTTTAATGTAAAGCTGACATTGTTTGAGATATTTTTGTTGTAGCAACCTGACTGGGACTGAGCCACGAGATTTGATTTATTTTGTGTGCCTGTAGCTTGAAAACACATCTCAAACAATGTAGATTATGTTCATGACAGGTGTTGTGTTATGGTTGTGTCATGTCAGTTTTATGCACACCCCGCTCAAATAAACTATTACCCTGCTTTGCACTGATATCAGACAAGTGTGTAAGTGCAGAAAATTTGCTGCTTTATCATTTTTCAAGCTTAATACATGGGACTTCACTGTCACTCACAAATCGTCATTTACACAAACTTCTACTGATGTCATGAATAGCAATTTTTCTGAAGTGCTTGTTATAACAATACAATTATATATTTCTTTGCATATTTATTAAACTAAGATATTCCAACGCATTTTTAAAAATTTGCATGATTATTTATGAAGATAAACAAATTTATGGGCTTCTTTCCCCACACCGGTAGCCATGTTCCATGTTAAACTGCTTTGGTTTGCAAAGCATTCTGGGGATTTTCTTCTACCAATCCGCTCAGAGTCTGCATCTGAAAACGCTCCATTTGGAGGGCCATTTGAAAGGCTAGAAGACCACTGCACCTCAATCCCCAAAAGAAATCGGACACCATACCCTACGCTACGTGGCCACACAAAAAACAGAGGGCCAAGTTATGGGAGTGTAATTATTAAAAGCTTTATGCTGAACTTTTGGTCTTGTGGCCCAGCATACCATCTCTATTGAATTGTGTTTGTACTGATCTTCTTTATGCTATCTGTCTACCTGTAAGAAGTTACAGGGTTTGATAACTGTCTGGCAGAGACAAACTAAACTTAACAATGCACTGATTTGGTTATACTGTGTAGCCAAGAGAGAATCGACCCTAAGAGGTCAATGCAGGATAGTTGCAGGATTAGTGAATGAAAGGTGAGTTTTACAACTGTTACCGGTGTATATCCAACTACCTAAGAATAAAAATACTTCATTAAACATCAGATCTCCTACAAAGCCCCACATACATTTAGTTACAAACTTTCACTTCCTGGTGCTGCCCAGTGCAAACACAGGTTTGAACCACTACAAGCCATGACACCATTTTCATAGTAAAAAAGTTGGGGTAAACCACCAGTTTATTTTTTAGGGAATGGGGGGGGGATATTGTGACATTTCGGCTGTGACCATGGAATGTGTGTATGATGGTAGAAAGCGGAGAGGAAGACTGCAGTGCAGTGAGCAAGACAGATAGACAGGGAGTGAGCGATCATATTAACAATGGAGAGAAATGAGATAAAATGTTAAAATAATGCAGAGAACAAGCCAGGATAAGAACCATAGAGACAGGGAGAGATGAAGTGAGAGGGAAGGATAAAAAAGAGGAAAAAACAAAGATGTAGGGAGATTGCAACAGCAGGCTAAATCTGTCAGTGAGGGCTTGCTGGGAGGCAAGGCAGTTGACCTTGGTTCATAGTTTAAGACCTGTCTTTTATCTCACTAGCAAGCAGCTCTAACAGTAATTTGTCTGCCAACTGCCTGTGCGTGCGTGCGTGTGTGTGCCCCCACATCTCAGTGGTTCTCTTCCTCTCGGTTGCTCTCTGCTCTTCTTTAGCTCTCAGTCTCTCACTCTCCACCAATTCCAATTCGCTCACTGATTTCCTCACTTGCTCTCTCACTGATTAATTCTAATATTCACTCACTAACTGATCCATTCCTCGGGTGCTTGTCCTTGTTTCTTTTGCATGTGGACACCATGCAGATATGATTCTGATGGATGATAGGTTCTGTTTGGGGAGAAAGTCTCTAATAGTTCCTACTGGATGCAGATCACAGAGCTATCACTGCAATTTGCCTGTATACTCACATGCCCAATTTATTCATCTCACTACAAACTCAGGTTATCACGAACTAACTCAATCTGTAAAACATTCCACACACACATTTACCCGCAGACATACCCTGTTACTGAATATTATTTAACACTCACATAGCTCTGTTCTGTAGACATCACCTATGGACACTTCCTACTAAGAATGGCACATCACAGAGTTTCACTTTGAGTAAGGGAACAAGAGAAGGATGCCCTCTCTCTCCATCTGTCTTTGCCATTTCATTGAACCGCTAGCAGCTGCCATTCACCAAAACAATAATATAAAAGGAATCAAAATGTGATCCACTCAACATAAGATCAGTTCATATGCAGACGATGTTCTCCTAAGACCTACTCCTCATTTAATTGAACAATTAACCTCCTTCACACATTCTCAAAACTCTCCAATAAACTGGTCCTCTTTTACCTCTTTGGATAGATAGTTGGGATGGAACAGCCCGTGTCACCTGTTCACTTAAATACTATGGAAGTTAAGGTATTTGGGGATCAGTATTTTCTCAACGCTGTCAGAAGTGTTCAACCTCAACGTCATTCCATTACTCCAAAGCTAGCACTATACATGGTGAGGATGTTCTAATTGTTGACACTTATAAGTACTTGGGAACTGTGTTTGGCGCCAAACTCAAGTTTGATATGAACATAGATTTAATTGTCACGCGTGGACAACAAATAATTCACTTAATGCTGAAGCTTAACTCCTTTAATGTCTGTAACACCATCTTATGCATTTTTTTTTACCAGTCATTTATTGAAAGTCTTAACTTTTTCCTCTATTTGTTGGTTTGATGGGTTGACTGTGAAGGACACAAATAGCCTAAACAGTATCGTTAAGGTCTGCTCCAAAATAATCGGAGTCCAACAGAGAGATTTGTGCTCCCTCTGGGAGAAACGTGTGCCAAGAAACGTGTGCCCCAGAAAGCAAATGGAATTATTAGCCAATCTGACCATGTCCTGTCCAGTGAATTCACTGTAATGCCTTCAGGCTGGCACTATAAAGTGCCCCCTAGGAAAAAGAATCGTTATTCTAGGTCCTTCAATCCTTCTGCTATCAGGCTGTTACATGCTGAGAGTAGTAATTTTAAATAAATGCTTTATATTGTTTTAAACCACAATAGTTCATTTATACCTTGTTTGTGTTTCACATGGCTTGTGGGCCTGTACATTCACTGACTGTAGTGGGGGAATGTAATGTGCAATGCATCTTAGAATGCTTCATTCATTCATTTATTTATCTATTTTAACTTATATTAATTTTTACCCTTTGCTTGGTCCTCGTATAAGTCTGTATGCAAGGCCACACGATGGTGACAGTGTGCATCTCTTGCCCATATACTGATCTGTCTATTGTCTCTGACATACTGATGATTGCCACTTCTCTGTGAATTTGTGTATGGTCTGGGTAGATTGTAAAACTGCCCTTCTGGGATAAATAAAGTTGTGTGAATCTGAATCTGAACTCACCCCTCCCCCCGAATTAACAGAACATCAATAATTGAAATGGAATTTCGCCCTAAAATCAAATATGTTTACAACGACCCTGATCCAACCCACCAACAACAGATTTAAATCTCTTGACTCTATGATCACAAAATTATATTGGAAACAAAAAACCTCCCCAGAATCAAGCTATCAACACTGCAAAAATCCAACCCACAAGGTGGTGAAGGAGCCACATACTTGTTGCACTATTTCGTAGCTGATCAGCTACAATATTTAATCAACTGAAGCAACCCCAGCCAGCAAGCCTCATCTTGGATAAACATGGAACAAATAATATGTAGAGATATTCAAATTTCTCATCTCCTATTCATCAGCCCAGCCATTAAACAACATCAAATCTCAACATCAAAGCTTTCAAATCTCAACAATTGCAATGACATTGACAGCCTGGTGGAAATCACTCAATATCCATAATACCACATTGGCACTCTGTTCCAAAGCACCAATCTGAAGCAACCCTGAATTTTAACTCAAGTAACCTCTGCATTTTTTTTATATCCTGGACAGAAAACAGTATTACACATTGAAAACAGCTTTTCATAATGAAACCTTTGACCCTTTCAATTATCTTGTCCAACAGTACAACACTGGCAATAAACGTTTTCTTGAATTTCTCCGACTGAAATCTGTCATTCAAACCAAAACTGACATAAAATCCATAAATCTACAACAACAACCTGCATTACAGGAAGATTGGGAAAAATAATATCTTCAAAGAAGACAATATCCCAAATATACATGTTAAATAAATTGAAAACAACAATATGTCCCCCCACCTCAAGGATGGAACATGATCTTGCAATTTACTCCCACAACTAACCTCTGGAAACTACTCTGTAAAAACATTAATCTGTTTTCTGTGTCAAGGAACAAAAACCTGCAACTGATATGGTACAAGGTAATCCACAGAATACACGACACAATGACGACGATGGCGTTAATGGAATCGAAATGTGTTCACATTACACACAAAACACCTCAGACAACTACTTGCATGCTAGGTGGCCCTGTACAACTGTCAACAATTTATGGAAGGAAATTTCTAATGCACTGTCACATATACTGGGCTGCACAATCCCACCACCCCCACAAGTCTGCCTGCTAGGAGACACATCAACATTGAAAGCTAACAACACTATCACTAGAATTGTTTTAATCAACTCTTGTCCCCCCCGCCCCCCCCCCAAAAATATCTCCAACTGGGAATAAAAAAGCAATATGAATTTTATCCAGAGGAAAAATCGTTATATATATATTGGTGCAAAAAACAAAAACAAAACAAAAACAAAGACTCAATCTGGTTACCTCTCAATGATAAACTAACAACTCAAATTGCCTGATTACCAAATAAGCACATTTAGCCTAATCCTTTAGTTAGTTTTAACCACACACAGCATTTCTCATACCGTCTGAAGATTGTAAATGGCTGCTGCTTTGAAATATTGACCTTTGAACCTTGACCTCGGTGTATGTTAGAAGGTTTGTCATTCAGGAACAGAAGGGGATATAGACATGGGTCCAACTGTACGTATAACGAACTCTTGAAATTAGCTATGCGACTACATATAGGTATAGTTACCAAGTGGGGGCACTGTCAAACATGGACAAAATTCATTTTCATGCATTTAACAATTAGATACGTAAAATCTGAGAGCAGAATAAGCGGTTTGGATCATGGATGGATGGAAATCTGATCACAGAAATGTGTTTCCCTGGGGGTGTCCGGGTAGTGTAGCGGTCTATTCCGTTGCCTACCAACACGGGGATCACCAGATCGAATCCCCTTGTTACCTCCGGCTTGGTCGGGCGTCCCTACAGACACAATTGGCCGTGTCTGCGGGTGGGGAGCCGAATGTGGGTATTTGTCCTGGTCGCTGCACTAGTGCCTCCTCTGGTCATATATATATATATATATATATATATATATATATATATATATATATATATACACATATGTAAGGTAGCAATGTAAATCCGCCACAGGGTGGCACTGTTACGCTGTATGTTCCCCTGGGAATGCCGCAAATGGCGATGTTTGTCCCTCTTGCAACACCGTACCCCTAAGTCTTGTCCCGGGCAAAAGGCTACGTTGATCACATGGTTTTTTGTTTGTCTGCCGGAAGCTGTGAGTATGATGAGGCCAGCGGCCAGCTGATTGATGAGAGGTGAAGTGTAAGCGAGTGCCAGTAAAGTGTCCAGGTCTCAGCCACGATCCCAAGCCTCCGCCTCCTTCCTTTTCCACGCAAACATCATACTACAACAAACACAACGCAGAGTCCCAGGGCGTGTAGGGAGACGACGGCCGAACGCAAAGTGCGGGTTACATATATATATATATATATATATATATATATATATATATATACAGAATATATCAAATATTTACTGCAGTCGAAAGATAAATGAAATTGCATTCAGGTGGTTTATTTGGGGGGAAAAGCATACAAATGTTGATTTATTCAGAATATTTTAGCAAGTATTGTTGAAATGCGTTTTGGGGTTGTGTCCAATGTCGAAAATGTTGCAGTCCAACAATTTTCTGGAGACTCGAAAGAAACTTCATAATGACTAACAAACCAAAGATCATATACATTCTCTGAACAAAGATCATGAAATAAAATGCACACGTCTTGCTAGAAATGTCATCAAGACACATTTTAATGCTGAAACTGTATCGGCTCACGGTCACCCAGCCGTACACCCTTCCCAACGTGATCTCGCTGGTACGCCCGGGACCTCTGAGCGCGCTGCCAGGGAGCTGCGCGCTTGTCAACGGGAACGAGCCAGGCGCGCTCCGTCTCACACCTGAAGCTTGTTGGCTCATCCCGCACCTGCAGCCCATCAGCTCGTCTGGGCTGGGCTTAAGTTTGCTGGTCTCCCAGAGCTCATTGCAAGTTCGTGTCGTAACCTCCTCGCTGAAGTGGTTACTCTTCCTTCCCTGTGCATTCTCTCCGAGTTTATCTCAGCCCTTGGATTTACTGTTTTCTCTGTGGAATTATCCTGCCGCGTTCCCAATTTGGATTACCAGTAAATTTTCTTGGCTGTTTGTTGTGCATTATAGTCCATGGGCCAGACGATATTTCGGTACACTCAAGGTGGCAAAACTTACTTATAATTTTTGAAAGGATCCATGTCTGTAGATGATATTTTGGTATGATAACCATTCCTGAGTGGCAGCTGTATCACAGTTATCAGCTCATGAAGTTAACCACCCCCTAAAGTAAATTGCATTTTAGATGCTGGTGCATATCCTGGTTTAGCCTCATGGTCAGGACATTTTTCAATGTTCTATAATATTGTCTTTGGTATCATTTTAAAGGGGACCTTCTTAGCTTTCATTCAAGCCCTGTTGTGGATATTTCTCACAAATATAGAGGTCACTTGAGCTCTTCAACCCGTCAATAACACACATCTTTCTGCAATGTTCGCCTAAACTATATACTTTCTTTTAGCCCTGTGGCATCTAGGAATATCAGGGACACAAAACACAAAAACTGGAATACTCACAGGACTGTAAAGATTCAGGAAATGTATAATATACCCATACTATTTCATTGTGTGAGGTGATTGTGAGCCTTAAATGAGAACTAGACCAAAGCCAGTTAGGTCACAAACTGGTCTCTATACATTTGTTTAAATACACAATCAAAATACATGATAAAAAGGAATACCATAGTGAGGTAATGAACTATTTTAATATTTTAAACAACATTGACATTCACATATACTTAGTCAATGATACATGTAATCCCATATCATTAGTGGGTATATGTAATGGTAATGGGTAGGGTAATGGGTATATGTGAATATGGTTACATTATTGTTATCAAGCTCTGGGTAACCAAGTCCAGAATCAACATCCTGTGCATCAATAGACTACTACCACAGTAATACCATCAGAATCATCACACTGTCATTCATCAAACTGCTCGTTTCTCTCATCATCTGACTCCCCAAGTTCAAAGTCCAGTTCTGGACCATCCTGCTGTTTTTGGTTACTGCAGGTCTGTAACCTGCACATGTCTGTGCATGGAAGTCCATTTGACAGGCATATGCAGCTTGGCATTTTGCATGAATGCACACACTTGCATGTTAGCATTTCCAAGACCACATCTGGTGCAGGTGGGGAGCGCATCCAGTAAATGGCCAGCTTGCCTTCATCGTCTGTCCATCCATACTCAGTAGGGCTTGGCACCACAGGGTTAGCCTGCAGACAGCACTTCCATATTGCTGCCTGATAGTTGGCTCGTTGAACATGCATAAAGAGACAGTCTCTACATGGTGGCAGCTGGCTGGACTCAACCTCTCCCCTTTTGGTGCAGAAGAGCTGGTAACGCAGTTTGTTCACCTCAGCAGTGCTACTATTAGCAACATACATCCGACAGGTGAACTGCTCAATTTTCTGGAACAGCTCATCACTCACATTCCATGTCTGTCCCAGTTGACTAAAAGTCTCTTGGCAGGAAGTGTGCTTTCTCACTATCTTCAGGGCATTCAGCTTCCCTCGACCAGCGAATGCACTGACAGTGTCGCAGCCTGTGAAGGCATGTAAGCCAATTAGGCTGTCACAGATGCTGTCTCCAAATGAACTTGCCAGTTTGGTGATGTCGACAAACCGTGTGCGGTTCTGAGTCCCACACTTCTGGTAGATGGGACAGGTGATGTCCTTCTGGAAGCCAAGACAAAGCACCATGACATCAGTGTCCTCAGCTGTGATGATAACTGACTTTGAGCCCGCATTTGCTGCATGCAATGCATGCAGGAGCAGACGGGTGTCAGCTTCTTCATGTGTGGAGTGCAGTTCTGCTGCTTCCTCACACCCATCTTCTGTCAACTTGTAGCAGGTTTCCTCACAGGTCATGTACAACACCTTGCCATGCAGCATAGCTCTGTATCGTGGGAGTTTCCACTCTTCCACCAGAAACTTGATGAGACTGGTCTTGTTGGAGGAACTGCACAGAAATTTTCTCCACTGCTGGACGTGGTGTCCCCCTGCAAGATTCTTGTACTGGAGAGTGATGTCTCCACCCCGGTTCAGTCGTTCAGCATCTTTGATCGTAGTCTGGTGATAGACATCAAAAACAACATCAATCCTCCCACTCTGTGCTCCCTCATGGAGGACCTGGGTCAAGGCTGACTCTGCCACCTGTGCAAAGGTTTTGTTGTTGCCATTCATTTTTTGGACCAGGCTCATCCCATCAATGATGGAAGTAGATGGGATTGGGATGTCTTCTGCAGGAGATACATTCTTTTCAAGCTCTCTGGCAAGTGCAGCCTTGTTTGTTTTTCGTAAGGACCCATCAGCATTTGCCAGTGCCCATGGTAGTGGGCCCAATGGGTAGGCAAGGACATCCTTCAGATTCACCTTCCTGCTTTCAGCCACCAGGATCATGTGACTGAAAAGGTTCCTATCTGCCTTCAGAACCACATCCTGTGCTTTCTTTCCATGAGCTTGTTTTGTGCTGGCATTGGAGAATGTTTTCAGACTTTGCTTGGTCATCTTGTCGTGGAATTTCACAGGTGGTGGGTCTGCATCTAACCTTGTTTGCTGGAATGCTTGGTAGGCCTCTTCTCCTTTCTCAAGAGCTCTCAAGAGATCTATGGTCACATCAGGTGGAGCCATGTTGCCAGTGGAGAGGCTAACCAAATCAATCTCATCAGGGGACATAGGATTGAGCCAGTTATTCTCCATAAGGTCCATGAGAGACTGGACATCTGCTTCATCTCTCTTGATCCTTGGACTCTGTAGATCTGGATGAGACCATTTGCACCTGCCTTGACCTGTCAGGTCTCTCAGCTGTCTGAGGTACATGCTTCTATACTTCTATACTTCTATACATCTATACTTAGCACAATGAATGGAAGTACACAGTACTGGTTATCCTTGGTTGTTGGCCAACTAAGAACTATCCCAGAGTTTAAGCTAGGCTAATCAGTACCAGGGGTGTTGAAATGCTATATTTGTAAAAATCTGGGCAAATACACAATCGTGAGAGGCACAGAAACAGGTTTCCTGAAAGAAAAATGAAATAGCTGCTCAATTGGAAAGGTTATCATGTATTATTTTACTTCTGTTAGTGTACCAAATAAAATGGTACCAGTGAAGTTGTGTCACCTTGGGTGATATCGATATCTGGTCTGACCCATGGACTAACTGGCTTTGGTCTAGTTAGTTTCTTAGTAATAATGCCCTTCTCATTTAAGGCTCACAATCACCTCACACAATGAAATAGTATGGGTATATTATACATTTCCTGAATCTTTACAGTCCTGTGAGTATTCCAGTTTTTGTGTTTTGTGTCCCTGATATTCCTAGATGCCACAGGGCTAAAAGAAAGTATATAGTTTAGGCGAACATTGCAGAAAGATGTGTTATTGACGGGTTGAAGAGCTCAAGTGACCTCTATATTTGTGAGAAATATCCACAACAGGACTTGAATGAAAGCTAAGAAGGTCCCCTTTAAAATGATACCAAAGACAATATTATAGAACATTGAAAAATGTCCTGATCATGAGGCTAAACCAGGATATGCACCAGCGTCTAAAATGCAATTTACTTTAGGGGGTGGTTAACTTCATGAGCTGATAACTGTGATACAGCTGCCACTCAGGAATGGTTATCATACCAAAATATCATCTACAGACATGGATCCTTTCAAAAATTATAAGTAAGTTTTGCCACCTTGGGTGTACCGAAATAGGAAATTTTGGGCTCTGGCCCATGGACTATTACCTGCAAAGTGGATTACTGGACTCTTTTCGTTGCCGTGCATGTTTTCTCGTTGGACCGTAGAGGGACGCGTCGGTTCGTTTTCAAGTTACGGGACAACTTCGGTTTGTTTGGACTTCTGTTTTCTAAGTTGCTCCTTGTCCTCCTGTGTTGGGAGCGTGCCTATGTTCCCACAGCCCTATATTCCCACAGCCCTATGTTCCCACATTCTAAGATTTTTTTTCAAAATTAGGCCCTATGTTCCCACAGCCCTAACCCTTTTGAGAAAAATCTTTAGAAATAAGAAAAATCTTAGAAATGTGGGAACATAGGGCTGTGGGAACATGGGGCCTAATTTTCAGTGAAAAAAAAATCTTAGAAATGTGGGAACATAGGGCTGACCCCCCCCCCCGTGTTGACCGTTGTATGAACTATTAATAAAGTACGCCAGTTTCGGCTAACTATCTCGGCCTGGTGTCGTGCGCTTGGGGTCTTCCACAAACCCTAACAGAAACTATCTTAAAATATTGCCTTTGTAGAAATGCATTTTGGGATACGATGAAAAATGGGGCAGGGGTAATTCTGAAGGACGAGTATGTCAAGAATGTGTTGGAGGTGAAAAGAGTGTCAGACAGAGTGATGAGCATGAAGCTGGAAATCGAAGGGGTGATAATCAATGTTGTCAGCATATAATGTCCCCCAATTTGGGTGTGAGATGGAAGAAAAAGAAGAAATCTGGAGTGAGTTGGATGAAGTGGTGGAGAGGGTACCAAAGGAGGAGAGAGTGGTGATTGGAGCGGACTTCAATGGGCAAGTTGGTGAGAGGAACAGAGGTGATGAGGAGGTGACCGGTAGGTATGGTGTCAAGGAGAGAAATGTGGAAGGACAGATGGTGGTGGATTTTGCGAAAAGGATGGAAATGGCTGTGGTGAATACATATTTCAAGAAGAGGGAGGAACACAGGGTGACGTACAAGAGTGGAGGAAAGTGCACACAGGTGGACTATATCTTATGCAGAGGCGCGATCTAAAAGGGATTGGAGACTGCAAGGTGGTGACCGGGGAGAACGTAGCTAGGCAGCATTGGATGGTGGTCTGTAGGATAACTTTGGAGATCAAGAAGAGGGAGAGAATGAAAGCAGAACCAAGGATCAAATGGTGGAAGTTGAAGAAGGAAGACTTATGAGGCATTCATGGAGGAGGAGCTGAGACAAACATTGGATGGTAGTGAAGAGTTGTCGGATGGCTGGGCAACTACAGCAGAAATGGTGAGAAACTGCTGTACAAAACTAAGTTGTTGTTGCTAGAAAGCTACTTGGTGTGTCATCAGGACAGAAGAAGGAAGACAAGGAGACTTGGTGGTGGAATAATGAAGTACATGAAAGTATACAGAGGAAGAGGTTAGCAAAGAAGAAGTGGGATAGTCAGAGAGATGAAGAAAGACTGAAGTACAAGGAGATGTGGCATAAAGCGAAGAGAGGTGGCAAAGGAAAAGGCGTATGGTGAGTTGTATGAGAGGTTGGAACCTAGGGAAGGAGAAAAAGACTTGTACCGATTGGCTAGACAGAGGGACCAAGCGGGGAAGGATGTGCAGCAGGTTAGGGCGATCAAGGATAGAGATGGCAATGTGCTGACAAGCAAGGAGAGTGTGCTGAAAAGGTGGAAGGAGTACTTTGAGGGGCTGATGAATGAAGAAAATGAGAGCGAGAGAAGGTTGGATGATGTGGGGATAGTGACTCGGGAAATGCAGTGGCTTAGCAAGGAGGAAGTGAGGGCAGCTATGAAGAGGATGAAGAGTGGAAAGGCAGTTGGTCCTGATGACATACCTGTGGAGACATGGAGATGTTTAGGAGAGATGGCAGTGGAGTTTTATATTGTTTACCACAATCTTGGAAAGTGAGAGGATGCCTGAGGAGTGGAGAAGTGTACTGGTACCGATTTTCAAGAACAAGGGCGATGTGCAGAACTGTAGAAACTACAGAGGTATAAAGTTGATCAGCCACAGCATGAAGATATGGGAAAGCGTAGTGGAAGCCAGGTCAACAGGACATGTGACAATTGGCAAGCAGCAGTATGGTTTCATGCCACAAAAGAGCACTACAGATGTGATGTTTGCGTTGAGAATGTTGATGGAGAAGTATAGAGAAGGCCAGAAGGAGTTACATTGTGTGTTTGTGGATTCAGGGACAGCATATGACAGGGTGCCGAGAGAGGAGGTGTGGTATTGTATGAGGGCGTGGCAGAGAAGTATGTAGGAGTGGTGCAGGATATGTATGAGGGCAGTGTGATGATGGTGAGGTGTGCAGTTGGAATGACAGATGGGTTCAAGGTGGAGGTGGGATTACATCAAAGATCGGCTCTGAGTCCTTTCTTGTTTGCAATGGTGGACAAGTTGATGGACAAGATCAGGCAGGAGTCTCCGTGGAGTATGATGTTTGCAGATGACATTGTGATCTGTAGCGAGAATAGGGTGCAGGTTGAGGAGAGCCTGGAGAGGTGGAGGTATGCACTGGAGAGAAGAGAAATGAAAGTCAGTAGGAGCAAGACGGAATACCTATGTGTGAATGAGAGGGAGGACAGTGGAATGGTGAGGATGCAAGGTGTAGAGGTGACGAAGGCGTATGAGTTTAAATACTTGGGGTCAACTGTCCAAAGTAACAAGGAGTGCAGAAGAGCGGTGAAGAAGAGAGTGCAGGCAGGGTGGAGTGGGTGGAGAAGAGTGTTAGGAGTGATTTGTGACAGAATGGTACCAGCAAGAGTTAAAGGGAAGGTTTACAAGATGGTTGAGACCAGCTATGTTATATGGTTTGGAGACGGTGGCACTGATGAAAAGACAGGTGGAGCTGGAGGTGGCAGAGTTGAAGTTGCTAAGATTTTCACTGGGAGTGACGAAGGACGACAGGATTAGGAATGATTATATTAGAGGGACAGCTCATTTTGGACGGTCTGGAGACAAAGCAAGAGAGACAAGATTGAGATGGCTTGGACATGTGTGGAGGAGAGATGCTGGGTATATTGGGAGATGGATGCTGAATATGGAGCTGCCAGGGAGGAGGAGAAGAGCAAGGCCAAAGAGGAGGTTTATGGATGTGGTGAGAGAGGACATGCCGGTGGCTGGTGTGACAGAGGAAGCTGCAGCGGACAGGAAGTGATGGAAACCGATGATCCGCTGTGGCGCCCCCTAATGGGAGTAGTTGAAAGTAGTAGTAGATTGTAGAAACGCATTTTTGGAGTTGTGTTCAATGTTGGAAATGTTGCATTCCAACAATTTTCTGGTAAGACCTGAAAGGATCTTCGTAATAACTAACAAACAGAACATCAAATACATTCACCGAACGAAGATTAAGAAAATAAAAATGCACACTTCTTACTAGAAATGTTATCAAAATGCATTTTAATGCTGAAACTATCTTAAAATATTACATTTTCCACTGGGAATAAAAGAAATGTCAGTCGTTTTTTTCCCTTTTCACAGACAAACTTACTTGACCGTCACGTGATGTGGATGCAGGCCCCACCAACATTGGTTTTAATCTGAAATGGTGATATGAAATGGAGTTTTGACTCTGGCAGCTGGTTTGCTTAGCAGGGTGCTGAGGCCGTGTTGGGGAGGAATATAAATTTGAGGACGACCCACTGTTGATAGTCTCCCTCCGGAGGGATGGGAGGCTGTCCTGGGGTAGGCTTTCATGCTTGGGTGGAGGCAGAGCTGGAGGTGGCAGAGTTGAAGACTTAAAAAGATTGTTTTCGTTCCTCTTTCCTGCCCCCGCCGCTGATGCGAACGGGCTCTTCCTGCTACAGGACACGTGGCAGGGATGGGGCAATCGTGGTCACTCAACTTCCGGACTGACCAATAGACCCCCCATTCCCCCACCCACCCACCATTCATATCTCACTATAATAATATATCGTTGTATATCTAACAGTATTGTTTTATTATTACTTTTGTTTTTTAATGATTTTTATTATTGTTGTTGTTAGTACGATTATTATTATTATCAGCAGTATTTGTACTTTTTCACCACCCCTCCGGTACTTCCACTGTTTCCCCACAGCTCATTATCATCTGGTAGCTGGTTGTGTCTACTTGTTAACACTTCTGTTATTGTCATGTTTTTGCAATGCTAAATAAAATGAAAATGAACAAAACACAATCTCAGACACAACGCGCACACACAGACACACACACCCACACACAAAACACTAAAGCATTAGGAGACCTCACATTCTAATGCAAATTATTGAATAAAAAATTGTGTGCATGTGTGTGAATGTGTGGGTGGGGGCTGTAACAAGGCCATCTCTGTAGAGGAAAATTTAAAGATCATTAATGCTCTCCTTCTCTCTCTCCGTCTTTCTCTTCTAGTATTTTCAAGTTACTAATTTACAGTTGTAAAGGTTTACAGTTCCTATGGGGTACCACTCTTGAGTTTTTTAATCATCACACAAACATTCACACACACGGCGGCGAGTCAGGCTTATCATCCGCCAGAAGACTGGGTCAGCTGGGTTAACTGGGCTTGACTGGGATTAGTTCATGTGTTTCTCTCCTATCTACAAGAAACACGGGGCCCCTCAGCAACCTGATGGCGTGGGATTTTCACCCCATCACGTAAATACACATCTAATTAGGACTGTGGGTATTTTCACAAATAACCCCCCATTAAAAAGGCCTTACCAGGGGGCGTCCGGGTAGCGTAGCGGTCTATTCCGTTGCCCTACCACCACGGAGATTGTTGGTTCAAATCCCCGTGTTACCTCCAGCTTGGTCGGGCGTCCCTCGGTTGTGTATATGGGTGGGAAGCCGGATGTGGGTATGTGTCCTGGTAGCTGCACTAGCGCCTCCTCTGGTCGGTCGGTCGGTTGGGGCGCCTGTTCACGGGAGAGGGGGAATAGCGTGATCCTCCCACGCGCTATGTCCACCTGGCGAAACCCCTCACTGTCAGGTGAAAAGAAGCGGCTGGCGACTCCACATGTATGGGAGGAGGCATGTGGTAGTCTGCAGCCCTCCCCGGATCGGCAGAGGGGGTGGAGCAGCAACCGGGGGCGGCTCGGAAGAGTGGGGTAATTCGCCGGATACAACTAAGGAGAAAAATAGGGAACCCCCCCCCCCCAAAAAAAAGTTATTACTAGAGTCCAAAAAGCCGCATCTGTCAGGTTCGCTCCACATCGCCTGATACCAAGCGCACCGTTTGGTTAAAGATGTAAAAACCACAACACCAGCAGGGGGCCTTGTAGGATCCCGCCCAGCAGAGAGGGGGAATACATAAAACGTAGAAATGTTACAGCACATTCACCGTTTGTCCTGGTGCAGCACAGTCTCTGTTGTGTTGAGGTGTGCTGCACATGTGTCAGAGGATTTTCATTGGACATTTCCTTCCTAGCCGTGTGGCAGTGAAGGACACGCAACCTTGAACTTGACCCACACCTGCAGGGGGACCGCACCCCTCTGTTGCTGTCGTCCACTCCCGGGATTTGTCCCAACGTGCCTGAATTCAACAGTGTGCTTACACGCATTTGATTTTGTGTGCTTGTGTGCATGAACATGCATACATGGCTGCATGTGTGTGTGTGTGTAAGAGTGACACTGGTTGTGAGTTTATGCATGCTTTTGTGTGTTTATATTTGAACGTGTGTGAATGGGTGTACGTGTTCGTGTGTGTGTGCATGCTTGTGCGCGTGTGTGAATCCAGGATTAATGCTTGGCTGTCACCAGGCCGCAGATGATGAAGTAGTGAACGCACAGAAAGATGGAGAGAAGAAAAAGAAGCCAAACGCAGAGAAGAGGATAGATGAGCTAGAGAGGGGAGTGGGGAGAAGACATTTCTCTTTTTAGAAAGTCAGTAACACTTTATAATAACCCCCGCGCCCACTTTATTAGGCATTCATAAAGCATTTATACATTTCGGGGTATAAATACTTGATAGAGGACTATTACTTGATGGTAAAACTTAGAGAATGGTGTGGGTACTGCTGTGGCATGCTGTGGCATGTTTTAGGTCATTTAGTGTGAGCATCTGCAGAGTGGCAGCTCACTTATTTAGAGGTCCATATGTGGCTGAATGACGCATATCTAGTTCTCACTTTACATGTCATTTATAAACATTCATCAACATAAATAAAATATAAATAGGGCTCACCTTCATCCCCAAACTAGAACGACCAAGGCGGTCATTTTGACCATACATGGGTCATTCTAGCTGTTTTTAACTTCCGGTCATTGTTTGGGACTATTTTCAGTTCATTTTTTACATTCCACGTTTTATAGGGCAGTACGGTGGCACAGTGGTTAGTGTGGTCGCCTCACAGCAAGAAGGTCCTGGGTTCGGGTCCGCGGTGGTGTAGCGGTCTAAGCATCGGCTTTGTGTCAATGCAGTTGCCTACTGGGGACCAGGGGTTCGCGCCCCGGTCTCGTCAAATCCGACTATGGCCGGACTCGATGAAGCCAATAACTGGCAACGCTGTCTTCGGGAGGGGGGCGGAGTCGGCTTGTGTTCGTCTCGTGAATGCGTCTCTGTGTGTGGGGAAAAAGATGTGGTTCAGCCTGGAGTCGCCTTGTCACGGACGGCGACTCCTTCGAGACTGCCGGCCGGAGAGATGCAGTTGGCGAACGCATGCAGTATGAGGGTGGGTGTTTGAATTAAAATAGGGATCGAAATTGAGAGAAAAAGGGAAAATTCGGAAATAAATAAATAAAGAGAAAAAGGTCCTGGGTTCGAGCCCCGACTGGGTCTGTTTGTATGTTCTCCCCGTGTCTGCGTGGGTTTCCTCCGCGTGCTCCGGTTTCCTCCCACAGCCCAAAGACATGCAGGTCAGGTGAATCGGCCATACTAGATTTTCCCTAGGTGTGAATGTGTGTGTGATGGTCTGGCGGCCTGTCCACGGTGTCTCCCCGCCTGCCGCCCAGTGACTGCTGGGATAGGCTCCAGCATCCCCGCGACCCTGAGAGCAGGATAAGCGGTTCGGATAATGGAAGGATAGACGTTTTATAGGCCTTGTTGCATTTGTTATATTAGCGATACACGTTTTCCGTTTTGTTTTTCAGGTAATATTTTCACTTTTTCAATTTTGCTACTCAAGTTCGACCATGTCTCTCTGAAGTTTAAATTGTTTAAAAATTATATTATCGGTGTTAAAATGTTAATGTTGGTGTCAGTCATTTCCTTACAGATATACAAATATATGTAATGCATTAATATCTCAATCGGGTATTTATCTTGACAGAATATAGAGTTTAAAAACCGGTGGTCATTTTGACCGCCCATGGTCATTTTAGGTGGGAATGAAATCCCGGTCGTTCGAGTGTTCATCATCATCATCAGGTCGAGTATCCTCGGATGGATCTGACCCTCTCACACCGCCAGTCTCTATCCTGCATAGCAGCTGGAAGATCCTCAGATGGACATCCTGTGGCGTGGACAAGTCGGTTGATGTAATTTCTTGCAGGCCTTCCTGCACGTGTCTTTCCACATTTGGGTGACCAAAGCAGGGTGTCGCTTGCAAGTTCTCCCTTGCTCCTCCAGCAGTGACCAGCAAATCAAACCCTTCGTTCTCACATCGTGTTTGAGATGGCGGGTATATCGCCATAGAGACACTTCTTTCTAGGGTGCTTCTTCTAGGATATATTTGGTGCAGCATGCAGCATTCTGGTGAAAGCCCCATCAAGTCTGGATTCAAGCCATTTAGTGAGGGTCCAAGGAGATTATCTTTTGATGACTAGTTTGACGCTTTGATTGATGATTCTAGTGTAAAGATGCTCTAACAGGCATTAAAGGGTGCATGTACGAACACTTGTCAGTATGTTCTTAGGGGAATTATTTTATAATCCATCCATTATCCAAACCGCTTATCCTGCTCTCAGGGTCGTGGGGATGCTGGAGCCTATCCCAGCAGTCGTTGGGTGGCAGATGGATGGGGAGACACCTTGGACAGGCCACCAGGCCATCACGGGGTCTGGCACTGTTTTATAGTGTTGCTAAAAAATAATCCAAAAAATCATCCTTCCAAAACCACAGTTCCATTATTATCACCCTCAGATCCTTTACAATCACATGTTGATCTCCAGCCTTTCAAAAGAGGAAATGATGTCTTCATCTACATTTATGGAATTAAGTTGACACGCTCATCCCAAGTGGCTTAGAATGACTGCTATAGTAGGAAAGCTGAGAAACCAATGTGGCTACCAGTTTTTTTCCCACCTTTTTTCTCACAAATTGTACCCGGCCAATTACCCCACTCTTCTGAGCTTTCCCGGTCGCTGCTCCGACCCCTCTGCCGATCTGGGGAGGGCTGCAGACTACCACATGCCTCCTCCAATACATGTGGAGTCACCAGCTGCTTCTTTTCACCTGACAGTGAGGAGTTTCACCAGGAGGACGTAGCGCGTGGGAGGATCATGCTATTCCCCCCAGTTCCCCCTTGCCCCCTCGAACAGGCGCCCCAACCGACCAGAGGAGGCGCTAGAGCAGCGACCAGGACACATACCCACATCAGGCTTCCCACCCACAGACACGGCCAATTGTGTCAGTAGGGACGCCTGACCAAGCTGGAGGTAACACGGGATTCGAACTGGAAATCCCATGTTTGTAGGCAACAGAATAGACCACTACGCTACCCAGACGCCCCACTCCAGTTGCAATTTCAACTTCAAACTCTGGAATCAAAGAAATTGTTTAATTTAAGTGAGCTCGTAATTCACTCACTCTGAATTTGGCCTGTCCATACTTCAGTTCTCTCGGTCTGATCCACTTCAGAACAAGTGGGGAGAGAGAGAGACTGGCTCTGGAAAGACGGAGACCATCAGTGTTTTGCCAACATATTCCAGTACCAATTGCGGTGTTTTTTTTCCTGTGCCTCATAAACACTTCATTGACCTGTCTCTCCATGAGGAAGAGTGATGAACTTGCTGATTTTGTTATGCTTAAATCATCATCAAGTAACACGTCGTTGAACCAACTGCTTCTGCCGGCAGCCGAAATTCAGTGCTGGCCAAAAGCCAATTGTGATTGATGACTTTTTATTATTATTTGTGTCTGAATATGTATTAGGGTTGGGTGGCGCGACTCCCCCACATGTGCACCAGCCATTTTCAGTGGACGCAATCATGGAAGAGCTCGCTGTGAAAAAGAATACAAAACCACCTGTTTGGAATTATTCTGGTTTTAAACTGGACGCAACCGGCAAACCGAAGGACCTAAATGAAGCACGTGAAGAAGAACGACCATACATGAACCAGGGGCAGGGGTGGGGGGGTGGAGTACATCTGTCACCATCTTACAATGCTGTGATTGCAACTATTCCCCAATCCTCTATGACTAGTACACATGGTCATTGTAACTCTAGTTAATGCTCATGGTAATTTGCATATGAAACTGATCGTTGGTTTCGGTCGTTGTGCCACTGCATTGTTTATAAACACACTGTATTTTTTATAAACACACTGTATTGTTTATAAACACACTGTATTGTTTGTAAGGGTGGGGATCCCTGCAGTCAGCTGAGACTGAAGAGGTCACGTAGATGAGTGACGAAATATTACTGTCAGTACACGTTGTGTCCACATGAACTGCTTCAACCTTCTGTGACATGTAGGAAATATACATGAACACACCTGCTGCAGGTATCCTATCCATGCTATGCACAAAGCAGGACACACACACGCACACACACACAGGGGTGCAACGATGGCGGGGGGGGGGTGCAATGCACACAGGCACCGCATCAGCGGGGGCACCAAAAGACTATGCAAAAAAAAAAAATATACAACATGTAACTGTATATTCTAACCCAAAATTCTCATCTAAGTAATAATATTTATAAATATTAAACTTTTAAAAAACAAATAGGCCTATAACCAGAAATTGTTTACTGTACACTGTATTTTTGGCGCCCCCGCTGATGCGGGCCCTGTGTGCATTGCATCCTCTGCACCCCCCCCCCCTCGTTGCACCCCTACACACACACCCACACACACACACACACACACACACACTGTGATACTAATTACACAGTACACTTGAGCGCAAGCACACGCCAGCATGTACGTTAGAAAAAGCACACACAACCACAACCCCCCCAACGTCCGCACTGTTTGGTGTTAATTAAACATTGTGACAGGTGATGTCATTTCCTCTGCCAACACTGACAGAATACCCAGCCTAGTGCTTGCTGTGCCAACCAGCTGCCAGGTAGGCCAGGTACACATTCTCTCTCTCACACACACACACACACACACACACAAACACACAGTGTCAGTAATTAATGCTGTTTTACGTACTGGAGGCGTATACCAACAACAAAAGAGGGCTACCATGGCTGTGATCTGTGTAGTCATCCAAACAATTGTGTTTTTAGGGACGCCCGACCACGCTGGAGGTAACACAGGGATTCGAACCAGCGATCCCCGTGTTGGTAGGCGACGGAATAGACCTCTACGCTACCCTGATGCCCCACAAAGAAGGACTTGTGTCGATATCTAATGCATTTGTACACTGTAGAGACGAGACCTACTTTGGTCTTAATTCTTTCCATCAGTCTATTGAGACATATTCTACCTTCATCAAGTCATGTTACATCTGATGGATTCCACAAGTCCAGCCTCTTTCGTCTGATCCTAAAAAGACTTCAGGTTCAACAGTCACATCCCCCTCTCGAAAGAACTACGTTCCGCTCACTTCTCATCCTTAAAGAAATGTATGACGAGTCTGTGGATGAAAGTATTGGGACATGTAGGCATCTGGGACCGCACACCCATGGCAGAGTGGAGCCAGAAAGGGGGCAATGGCGGCATTATCCATCCATCCATCCATTATCCAAACCGCTCATCCTGCTCTCAGCGTCGTGGGGATGCTGGAGCCTATCCCAGCAGCCATTGGGCAGCAGGCGGGGAGACACCCTGGTGCCCCTGGCACCCAATCTGGGGCCCGGGGCACAATAATTCACGGGCCCCCCCTATAACAACACCAGAGAGTCTGAATGCAATTTCACCAAGCACTTTTGATTAGTCATGTGACTTACAGTAATCACCGGAAACAACGCAACGCATGTGATATTATTAAAGGACCTACAATACGTTACATTATTATTATTGTTGTTATTATTATTTCACCCGTCACCAGCACTAACTGCTAAGGCGCGCAAACGTCACGTTAACGTTACCTCCCAGAATGCATTGAATATGTAAGGGATAATGTACAGTGAGACGGTTATTATTATGAACTAAACCCCGACAGGGCGCGTCGGGGTGTTGAATCACCCTTGAATCACCCTAATAATTTTTGTTTTTGTTTGTATGTGTAGCCTATAACATTAAATTGTACGTTGGTGCTAATAAATCCATATTTGAAATAATACAGGAATATTTTTGGCATACAATTGGAAAAAAATATTGCAGCGAATTCGGGGGACAACGCAACCACAGGAACTGCCGCGGCCGGGAAGCGAACCCGTATCGCCCGCACCGCAGGAGCCATCGCTAACCGCTCGACTAAAGGGTCAGACCCGCCAGCCAGCGGCCAGCATGTCTACTTATCCATGCATGTTACAATATTTTGCCACCATGATTGAGAATTCTAGTGAAATCATTTCTTATATAAACCCTGGTAATCGACATTACCTCTTGTAATGATTATTTATAGAAGGGGTAATCATTGGGCAGATTTCAGAGGACGTAATTTCGCTAATCTTGGGGGCCCCCAGAAGGGCAGGGCCCTGGGGCCCGGGCCCCGTCGGCCCGTGCATTAATCCGTCCATGCACCCTGGACAGGCTGCCAGGCCATCACAGGGCCGACAAACACACACACACACACATTCACATCTAGGGACAATTTAGTATGGCCGATTCACCTGACCTACATGTCTTTGGACTGTGGGAGGAAACCCACACAGACACGGGGAGAACATGCAAACGTCCACACAGAGGACGCCCCGGGATGACCCCCAAGGTTGGATAACCCCAGGGCTCGAACCCAGGACCTTCTTGCTGTGAGGCAACCGCGCCAACCACTGCGCCACCGTGCTGCCCTTAGTGGTATTACAATGGTGGTAAATACAAACGTCCAGCACTGATGTCTTCCACTGAAGTGAAGCAATGTATATTTCAGTTTTTCCCCCCTCAAAAATAACTTTAATTATGCAGTTTACTCTTTGTCATGGTCACATATCTGTATGTGAATGTGTGTTGGAAGGCGGTGGTAATGATGGGGTGGTTTCCAATATCAAAGCATCTGTTGAGGGATATGAATGATTCTCTTGGATACCTGGTCTCTCTCTCTCACTCGCTCGCTCGCACGCACGCACGCACGCACACACATTAATCAGGTCTCAGTGTACAGGGAAGGTGGCAACAACTCAAAGTCGGTTCATTTTCCATGACATTTCGCACTTGGCTGCTTTCATATTCCTGGAACGGTGTACCCTGTGTATATGTGTGTGTGCATGCGTGTGTGTGTGTGTGTGTGTGTGTGCGTGCGTGCGTGCGTGCGTGCGTGCATGTGTGTCTATCTCGGTCTATCTAGTGTTAATAAAGCCAGCAGACATAGATGTCAGCTTGCTGTGTTGATTCAGGCTCAAGGCCAAATGCTCCAATATCCTCTTCCACTTGCTGTCTCCATCTATCTCCATCTCTCCATCTGTCTTGTTCTCTCTTTCTGTCCCTACCGCTCTGCATCTGTCTCTCCCTCTCTCTCCCATGCATCTGTTCATCTCTGCTCACTGTCTTCCTCTCCATCCGTCTGTCTCAAATGTGTGTGTGTATTATGTGTGTGTTTAGATGTAATTTCTATTCCTGCAACCTCCATTTTTTTTCTATAAAATCATGTTCTTGTTTCCCAGTATATTCTTATTCTCATCGTTTACAATTTGTTCTTTCAAAACCTTTAATATTTGCCGTTTAACAGTTAAGCTACTCAGGACGTAGCAAAGCCAATGGGTTCCTATCATTTTGAAGGAAAGGTGGCTAACTGCTTGCATGGAGCATGATGGGACAACTGCTGGTGCAACAGGAGAATTTGACATCAGTGACCCTTAACCTCGACACACAAGATAATTGTGTGGCAGATTAGATATCAGAGATGATTTCACCAACGGCTGCTGTAAACGTTCCTCCTCTTGCCAAATATTAGTTTGTAGTTCTCCAACAACATGGAGACAAAGCCTCTGTAATTAGCCTGTCAGGGTTTTTTTTTTAAACCTATACCACTGGCGTAAGTATAGGTGGTGCAGCCAGTGCAGTGGCACCAGGGCCCGTCGCTAGGGGGGGCCCGTCAATATTTCTGCATGCATTGTCCTAGTCCAATGTTACGTGTCTGTTTTGAGCATGTGATGATAGCTTGTTTAGCGCGCGCAATATCATTTACCTATCTAGCCTACCTAAGTAATGTTAGAAAAATAAAATCAAGAAAGCAAGCATGAGTTACACACATACAAGTGGATGTAAAAAGAGGAAGGAGAGCAAGGAAAAAAAGGAAAGCCGCAATGTGTGCTGCGTGCGTGCCAAACCATGCAATCTACCAGGTTTTGAGTCTGATGTGTGCTCCCGTTACTGTCGAACGACAAGGCTATTAGCTATATTACAGCCTAGTTTCTTTGTTGACTTGTTTCATTGCCTTGTCGACTGATTTGATTTAGAGACCGTCTGTTTAGGTTTCCGAACTCTGTCCGTGGTGCGTCCGCAATCCGTGGTTCTGAAGTGTAGCCAATCTTTGACGTACTGACCTTTACAATAACTAATCTGTGTAAACTTTGTCTGTTACTTTGATATTTCTATTTTATTTGTTATATTTTATGCTGTGAGGCACTTTGTGATTGTATATCTGTGAAAGGTGCTATACAAATACATTACTAAAATTACTTACTAAACCCACCTGTGGTGGTGGTGGTGTGTGTGTGTGAGCGAGCGAGCGAGCGAGCGAGCGAGCGAGAGAGAGAGAGAGAGAGAGAGAGAGAGAGAGAGAGAGAGAGACGGGGGGTGGGAGGGGGGGGTCTACGAGGGTTGCTTGCACCAGGGCCCATAATAAATATGTTACGCCAGTGACCTATACTCAACCCCAGTGAATGGGGATACTGATAAAAGAAATGCGAGTTAGAGAAAAGTGGCAGAAACCGGCATTTCTGGTGTGTAAAATTATGTACAGTAACACCTTTATCCTTATGCCAATGATGTCTCTCTTATCAGGAACACTTATTATTTCACTTCATGTACTTGCATACATGAAATAAGACAAAATATAATTTCCCCCAGCCCACAGCAGTGCAACACAAAGACAAAAACACATATCCGAACTAAGAATACATCTCTAAACTAAGAACACATATATCCAAACTAAGAACATATATCCAAACTAAGAACACATATATCCAAACTAAGAACACAAATCCAAACTAAGAACACATATCTAAACTAGAAAATATATATCCAAACTAAGAACACATATCCAAACTAAGAACATGTATATCCAAACTAAGAACACATATATCCAAACTAAGAACACAAATCCAAACTAAGAACACATATCTAAACTAAAAAATATATATCCAAACTAAGAACACATATCCAAACTAAGAACATGTATATCCAAACTAACAACACATATCCAAACTAAGAACACATATATCCAAACTAAGAACACATATCTAAACTAGAACACATATATCCAAACCAAGAACACATATCCCAACTAGAACACATATATCCAAACTAAGAACACATATATCCAAACTAAGAACGTGTATATCCAAACTAAGAACACATATCCAAACTAGAACACATATATCCAAACTAAGAACACAAATCCAAACTAAGAACACATATCTAAACTAAAAAATATATATCCAAACTAAGAACACATATCCAAACTAAGAACATGTATATCCAAACTAAGAACACATATCCAAACTAAGAACACATATATCCAAACTAAGAACACATATCTAAACTAGAACACATATATCCAAACCAAGAACACATATCCCAACTAGAACACATATATCCAAACTAAGAACACATATATCCAAACTAAGAACGTGTATATCCAAACTAAGAACACATATCCAAACTAGAACACATATATCCAAACTAAGAACACATATCCAAACTAGAACACATCTAAACTAAGAACACATATATCCAAAATAAGAACACATATATCCAAACTAAGAACACATATATCCAAACTAAGAATGTATATATCCAAACTAAGAACGTGTATATCCAAACTAAGAACACATATCCAAACTAGAACACATATATCCAAACTAAGAACACATATCCAAACTAGAACACATATAGCCAAACTAAGAATACATATATCTAAACTAAGATCTAAACTAAGAACACATATATCCAAACTAAGAACACATATCTAAACTAAGAACACATATATCCAAACTAAGAAAACATATCCAAATTAAGGACACATATCCAAACTAAGAACACAAACTATATCCAAACTAGAAAACATCTATCCAAACTAAGAACACATATCCAAACTAAGAACACATCCAATCTAAGAACACATATCCAAACTAAGAACACATATATCCAAACTAAGAACGTGTATATCCAAACTAAGAACACATATCCAAACTAAGAACACAAATCCAGACTAAGAACACATATCCATACTAGAACACATATATCCAAACTAAGAACACATATCTAAACTAAGAACACATATCCAAACTAAGAACACATATATCCAAACTAAGAACACATATCCAAACTAAGAACACATATATCCAAATTAAGGACACATATCCAAACTAAGAACACATACTATATCCAAACTAGAACACACCTATGCAAACTAAGAACACATATCCAAACTAAGAACACATATCTAAACTAAGAACACATATCCAAACTAAGAACACATATATCCAAACTAAGAACGTGTATATCCAAATTAAGAACACATATCCAAACTAAGAACACATATATCCATACTAAGAACACAAATCCATACTAAGAACACATATCCAAACTAGAACACATATATCCAAACTAACAACACATATATCCAAATGAAGGACACATATCCAAACTAAGAACACATACTATATCCAAACTAGAACATATATATCCAAACTAAGAATACATATCCAAAATAAGAACACATCCAAACTTAGAACACATATTCAAACTACAATACTGTAACGTGCATGGATAAGCACACATCCCTTTAGTCGAGCGGTTAGCGATGTCTCCCGCGGTGCGGCCGACATGGCTTCGCGTCCCGGCCGCGGCAGTTTGTGTGGTTGCCTCCCGAGTTCGAATTCGGGGGGCAATACGGGAACCGTAGCTGCCGGGACGCGAACCCGACTCTCCCGCACCACGGGCGAATACGTTAACCAGTCGACTAAAGGGTCCGACCCGTTAGTCAAGGGCTACCGAGCCTATTCATCCATGATAGTTACAGGGTCCGACGTTAGCCGGCAGACCCTTTAGTCGAGCGGTTAACGTTGTCGCTTGCGGTGCGGCAACCCCAGGTTCGTGTCCTGGCTGTGGCGATTCGCGGGGACGCGAACATTGAAGGAAGGGGGTAATGTAACGATTATGGATGAATAGGCTCGGAAGCCCTTGGCTAACCGGCCGGACCTTTTAATCGAGTGGTTAACGTTGTCGCTTGCGGTGTGCGAGCTCCAGGCTCGCGTCCTGGCTATTGTTGTGGCTTCTCTTATGTATACTATTGTAGTGTTACTATTCGTGGGTTACTAACTTAATCACTATTATATATAAGTACACGGAGACGAGGATGCGGCACAAGTCTGATCTTTACTGACGGAGACATCACACACTACTAGGCTCGACCAGTGTATTACAGAACTCAGTAGTGGTGACAGTCCAACACAATCGAGCACCGAGTGCTCGATCCAATACACCACATCCCTCTTTTCCAACTGAGATGTGGCCTACTCATCAGTTGCTTCAACAGTAGACCCTTTACCGAACCATTAACACTATGGCATTAACACTGAACAAGTCTTTTCTACTTGCATACTTCAATGATTAATACAGCATTTTTTTTAAGTGACAGATGACTCTCATTAAACAACATAAACCATTTCCTTTTCACATTCTGGTGGTTAGCTTGTAAACATTTTGAACATTCAGCAATCTTGCAACATTTCAGGTTAAACACACCTTGTACTCTTTGTTTCACCTTCTTTTTTTCCCTTTTTCTTTTCTTAATAAACACTTGAATGATCACACAAAAGAACCCTGAGGTTAGTCATTGTATCTGGCAGGGCGCCTAACTGCTCTGCCGCACTTTGTGTAGCATGTGGGTGTACTGCCTGTAGTCACCGGAGGAGGGTCGTGTGGTGGCAGGTCATGTGGTGGTGAGTCGACTGGCACAGGCGCTTGTGAGGGTGAGGGTTGTACCTCTGAGTCAAAATGTTCATCACTGTCCGTGTCTCTGAATAGGCTCGGATGTATCTTCCTCAGATGTCGCCTGTTCCTTCTCTGCATCCTCCCAGCCGGTGTCTGCACAGTGTAGGATCGTGGTTCATCTCGCTGTCGGATGACAACGGCAGGCTCCCAGCCGTGCCGTGTTTGCATGTGTACGGTGTCTCCTGGGGTCAACACTGGCAGCGGCTTTGCACGCTGGTCGTAACGTTGTTTTTGGCGGAACTGCAGGTTCCGGATCTTGCTGTGAATGTGCTGTGGGACTGATTGTGTCAGCACAGCACTGGAGCACGGAAGTGTGCTTCGTAGAACTCTCCCCATCAACATTTGTGCAGGTGATACGTCCAGTTCTGTCACCGGTGTGTTCCTCAGTGACAGCAGCACCAGATGTGGGTCAGTGCCGGTCTGCATTGCCTTCTTCAGCGCATGTTTCACTGTCTTTATGGCTCTCTCAGCCATGCCATTTGAAGAGGGAAAACCTGGGCTGGAGTGTGTGAGCTTGAACTCCCATGAAGCTGCAAATGACTTCATCTCATAGCTGGCAAATGGGACATGGTCACTCACTATCTCCCTAGGAATCCCGTGTCTGGCAAACACAGACTTCATCTTCTGGATTACTGTGTATGCTGTTTTGTCAGATATGTTGAGCACTTCAGGATATTTGGTTAGGTAATCAACTAACAACAGGTATGACTGACCGTGTAGCTCGAAGATGTCAGCTCCGACTTTCATCTATGGCAGTTCTGGGACCTGATGCGGCATAAGTGGCTCAGCCTGCTGTTTGGGCTGTAGCTGCTGGCATTGCACGCACTTTTCCACCATTGCATCTATATCTCGTGCCATGCCAGGCCAGTAGAGAGACTTTCTTGCTCTGGCTTTTGTGCGCTGCACTCCTTGGTGTGCAAGATGCAGCTTCTCCAAAATCGTGCTCCTGAAGCTCTGGGGTATGATGATTTTGTCTCCGACCAAGACAATGTCATCTTCCATGCTTATAATGTCCTTTACTGCCCAGTAGGCATGTAGTTTTCTGTCCAAACTTTTCTTTTTCATGGGCCAGCCTTTCTTGTGTTTCTCACACACAGCTTGCAACACGCTATCTGTTGCCGTTGCTTTCTTTAATTGGCTGAGTGTTTCCTCGCTCAAGGCATCTGTGGCATCCAAGGCATACACAACTCTCTCATCACAAGGGTTTTCATCAATATGGTCAACTTCTCTGCTAGCTGTAGCGCGTGAGAGTGTGTCGGCAATGTACATGTGCTTGCCTGGTGTGTATGTTACACTCAGATCATACCTCTGCAGTTGTAAAAGCATACCTTGCAGCCGCACAGGTGCTTTGCTCAGCGGCTTGCGCATGATGACCTCCAGAGGCTTATGATCGGACTGGACAGTTACTGGTCTGCCGTAGACATACTGGTGGAATCTCTTAGCAGCAAACACTATAGCGAGCAACTCTTTCTCTATCTGTGCGTACCTCTTTTCTGTGTCGGTGAGCGCTCGTGAGGCATAGCCCACTGGGCGGTCGTCCTGCATCAGACAGGCTCCCAGTCCATCCTTTGAGGAGTCTGCTTGTAGAGTGAGAGGCTGCTTGTGATCGTAGTATCTCAGCACAGGGGCTTGTGTGAGGATGGTCTTTAGTGCCTTTAGCGCTGAGCTGTGGTGCGGGCACCATTGCCACGCTACATCCTTCTTGAGCAGCTGTCTGAGGGGTGCCGTGAGTGAGGCTTCGTTTGGTATGTATTGCGCTAGGAATTTTGTCATTCCCAGCAGACGTTGGAGACTTTGTTTGTCTTCCGGGGTTGGCATGTCGACAATCGCTTTGATCTTTGTGTCGTCAGCGCTCTGTCCTGCTGCCGTGATGACGTGTCCCATGTACTTTACAGTATCAACTTTAAACTGGATCTTGTCCCTGTTAAATTTCACATGTGCGGTCTTGGCTCTCTCCATTACTTTCTGCAGGATTTCATCGTGTTCCCGCTCTGATGACGCTGCGATGATCATGTCGTCTGCTATAATGTACACACCTGGGATATCGCCGAAGGTCTCACAGTTCTTTTGTTGAAACACTTCGCTGGCCGATTTGATCCCGAATGGGAGTCTGAGGAAGCGGAACCGGCCCCACGGCGTGTTGAAGGTGCATAGCTTAGACGACGGCTCATCTAGCTTGATCTGCCAGTATCCATCCTTTTCATCTAGGATGGAGAATATGGATTTTCCTGTTAGCCTGCTGCGCACGTCTTCCGGTGTAGGAATGGAGTAGTGTTGACGCTTGACTGCCTCATTCAGGTTGCAAGGATCCAAACATACCCTTAGCGCACCATTTTTTTTCTTTGTGGCAACAAGACTGTTCACCCATTCTGTAGGTTCATTGACAGGAGTTATGACTTTCCTGTTCTGCAAGTCTGTGAGTGTCTCTCTTAGTGAGTCCATGATGGAGAGTGGTACGTTCCTGCACGCGTGAATCACAGGCGTGATGCTGGGGTCAATGTGTATGTGATGAACTCCAGGAAATTCGCCTAATCCTGTGAAGACCTCCGCATACCTCTGCAGCAGCTCCTCTTTGGTGGCCAGAGGTTTTGCTGGTTGTGGGGACTCCACTGCAAGCGCCTCGACTCTTCTCACCAGCTGCAGCTCTTCACACACATCTCCACCCAGGATTGGCTTGTCAGCTCGGCTAGACACATGGAAGTCCAATATAGCCGTATGCTTAGATGTGCGGCAATCTAGAGATGCAACACCATCTGAGGGTAGTCGTGCACCACCGAAAGCAATCAGCACAGTCTTTGTGGGCTGTAACTGAACGGGACCTGGTAGCTGCCGGAATACGCGCATAGGAAGCACATTTGCATCGGCGCCTGTGTCCAACTTGAAGTTAATTGCTACGCCTCTGACCGTGGCTGTTTCACGCCATACAGTGCCTTTAGCTTGGTGGGCTGCTTTGTTTTTGTATTTTCCAATCATGCCTATATATAAGGAATCAGTTTCACTTTCTAGATTATGCACTCTCTTTGTATTGTAATTGCCGCTTTTTTCAGTGCTTGATTTACACACCTTGGAAAAATGATTGTTCTTACCACATTTGTGGCACACTGCACCACAAGCTGGGCATTGACGGGGCTCATGTTTATTTCCACACTTGTGGCAGAGAGTTGTTGCTACATGCCTCTTGCTGCTCGTTTTGTTCTTGTTCCAGCTGCCCGTGCGCGTTAGCCCTGTTGCTTTCTTCAATGCATCCACTGAGGCGTCTTGGACAACATGTGACGTCTGCATCGCTTGTATTTGTGACTTAGCGAGCTCGGCTGATCTACATATCTCTACGGCCCTGTGCAAAGTAAGCTCATTATCACGTAACAGTCTTTCTTTCAAACGAGCATCATTTATGCTGAACACTAATTTATCCCTTATCATGTCATCTTCATGTCTGCCAAACTCACAGTCTTTGCTCTTCTGGCGCAGCTTTGTGATGAATCTGTCCACCGATATTCCTGCTGACATCGTGTGCGACCAGAATTGATGGCGTTCGAACACGACGTTCTTCCGAGGGCTGCAGTAGTCCTTGAAGGCTTTCAGAACGTCCTCCATCGATTCGTCGTCTCCTTCTGGGATGACGGTGAGTGTGTTATACACTTCCAGCGCCTCCTCGCCGATGGTGTGAAGCAGAATGGCTATTTTAACCGTCTCTTCCTTATCCAACGCACCTGAAGCGGTCATGTACAGCTGGAAACGCTGCTCCCATCTTCTCCAGTTTTCTGCGACATTCCCGGTAAGTATCAGCGGTGGTGGCGGCTTGAACTGTTCCATATTTGTGCGCAGGCTAGCACGTGTTAGCTAGCTGCCTCAACTACCAGCGAACTCGTTGAAGTACCGCCCTCGAATTATACCGTAACTCCGTCTTCTAACACCATGTTGTGGCTTCTCTTATGTACACTATTGTAGTGTTACTATTCGTGGGTTACTAACTTAATCACTATTATATATAAGTACACGGAGACGAGGATGCGGCACAAGTCTGATCTTTACTGACGGAGACATCACACACTACTAGGCTCGACCAGTGTATTACAGAACTCAGTAGTGGTGACAGTCCAACACAATCGAGCACCGAGTGCTCGATCCAATACACCACAGCTATGGCGGTCCCCTCCATCGGATGCGCTTCCCGATGGAGGGGGGTAACATAACGATCGCAGATGAATAGGCTCGGTAGCCCTTGGTTAACAGGTCGGATCCTTTATTTTTGGGGCAATGTAACGATCACGGATGAATAGGCTCGGTAGCCCTTGGCTAACAAATCGGACCTTTTAGTCGACTGGTTAACATTGTTGCCCGCGGTGCGGAATACAAGAGTTCGCGTCCCGGCTGTGACGGTCCGGCCGGGCTGCGCCCCCCCCGAATTCAATACATATATCCAAACTAAACACATGCATCCAAACTACGCAACAACAAAAAATCATGGTTCTTGGTACGTTCTTGAATTTATGTCTTAATCTTGCGTTAGCAGACACAAAAATATACAAGCCTGCAGGCAGGACGACATGTCCACAACCAACAGATAGTAGCAGGTGGGGGCGGAGCCAGGCGGCTTTGCTGCGTCCCTGTCTGTCTTCACCAAACGGCAACCACCGGGGCTGGAAGTTGAAGCCAATGCAGAAGTGCCTTAACTTGCAGTTCTACCATGGCCGCTAGGTGACTGACTCCAAAAACATGTACAGTCTAAAGTCAATGAGAGAATTCCCAATTTCTACCTTTACATGCAAAGCCAACAGAATTTTTTCAACAAGGAGTTCTGGTCTCAATCGCTAATTTCAATCCTGGCACGCAGTGTGAGGGTAGTTATTTTGAAAATTATTGCTCAGTTTGTAATATTTGCTAGTAATATTTGATTTGCTAATGTCCCTTACGGCTTTCCGTAGCGCCACAACAAAGTCACGTGATGTACGTAACAACGTCAGTCGGAATCCGGTCGATGAATAAACACCCAGCACGAGAGAAGTCGTCCTTGCTTTATTAATGTTATAAGTTAACATAGCCAGAGGGCACAGATCATTACATGGTGTCAGAGTAGCGGAGTTTAAATACCCAATATGGATTCGTACGGCGTTCCAGCTCCACGGATGGACTGGGAATCGGCGAACTTACCTGAAGCATGGAGACGATTTCGGCAAACAACGGAGCTAATGTTCACGGGCCCCCTGCGCGGGAAGAATGAAGAGGAGAAATGCAGCTACCTCCTGCTCTGGATAGGGGAAAAAGGGCGCGATGTGCACAACACTTGGACACTCAGCGGAGAACAAGCCAAGAAGCTAGAAACGTACTACGATAAGTACACTGAGTACATCACCCCCAAAGCAAACCCGATTTATGCCAGATATAAATTTCATGAAAAGATGCAGGGAGAGAGTGAATCCTTCGAACGATTTGTAACTGAGCTAAAGCTCCTAGTCAAAGACTGTGGCTACCCAAATGCCGACGAGATGGTCAGGGACCGCATCGTGTTTGCCACCAACTCACCCAGAGTGAGAGAAAAGCTACTTAGCCAGGGAGCTGAGCTAACGCTAGAAAAAGCCATAGATGTAGCCCGCTCACACGAGCTAGCAAAGCAACAGCTAACGTTTATGGGCCAGGGCAGCACACATGAAACGGTGCACGCAATAGGCAGAAAGACTTACAAACCGAACGCACCCAAAGCAGCTAACGCTAACTTCAGACAAAGGGAGGGTAACGTTAGCACCGCCGCTAGGGCGTGTAGCTATTGTGGAGGGCTACACGGCGCTAAAGCCACTTGCCCAGCTAAGGGTAAACAATGCATTAAATGCAAGAAGCTCAATCATTTTGCTAAAGTATGCAAGTCTAGCTCCCAGGGACAGACAAAGTACTACCGCGGCACAGTACATGCCGTCGGAGAGAACCCAGAAGAGTACACCACTGACAGAGAGCAGGAAGAACTGTACTTCGACAACATTACAGTGGAGAGCACCGCTGTGGGAGAACAGACAGAGCTGTACATAGACTGCATCTCAATAGAGAACAACGGAAAAAGCAACGAGCAGGCTTACGTAGAGGTTGGAATTGGCACACCTCCACAGAAGGTAAAGTTTAAACTAGACACTGGGGCACAGGCCAATACTATTCCCACCAACCTGTTCCAGGCGCTGTTCAAAAATGTGACACTGAAACCAGCAATACACAGACTCACTGAATATGGAGGAGGCGCGCTGAGCGTGAAAGGCACATGCAAACTCAAATGTAAGTACAGAGACAATGCAATGATGCTGGACTTTTACGTCATTGACACAAACGCCCCACCAGTCATGGCAATGAAAACATGCCGTGACCTAAACTTGGTAAAAATAGTGATGGCTGTGAGCGAGGAAAACAATGTCACATCACAGAGCATAATGGATGAGTATGCAGATGTTTTCCAAGGAATAGGAGAGTTCCCAGGCGAGTGCACCTTCCGCGTCACACCAGATGCAACGCCGGTCGTCTGCCCGCCACGCAGAATCCCCATCGCCCTACGCAGCAAACTGAGGGACGAGCTTGACAGCATGGAGAAAGGCGGCATAATCTGTAAGGTAACAGAACCCACAGAATGGGTGAACGCACTCGTCATTGTTGAGAAGCCAAAGACAGGCAAACTTAGAGTGTGTTTAGACCCCAGAGCTCTTAACAAAGTGATACAACGACCTCACTACCCCCTCCCCACGCTGGAGGACGCCACCACAAAGCTCGCTGGAGCTGAGTACTTTAGCGTGTTAGACGCGCGGTCAGGCTATTGGGCCATCAAACTGAGCACTGAATCCTCAATGTTGACGACATTTAACACAGTGTTTGGCAGGTATCGTTTCCTCAGACTGCCATTCGGAATCGTGTCCGCTCAAGACGAGTTCCAGAGACGCGTGGATGAAACATATGAAGGATTGGACGGTGTGACGGCCATAGTGGACGATATACTAGTGTTCGGCAAGACTAAAGAGGAACATGACCAGCGTCTCAGAGCGATGCTGAAGCGCACAAGGGAGCGAGGGGTGAGGCTCAACCCCGACAAGTGTCACATATGCGTGTCCGAGGTAAGCTACTTCGGCCACACGCTCTCACACGAAGGCATCAAACCAGACCCACACAAGGTGAAGGCGGTCAAGGACATGCAACCCCCACAGAACAAAGCAGAGCTGGAGACAGTCCTCGGCATGATCAACTACCTCGCCAGATTTGCTCCACACCTCTCACAGATAAACTCACCCCTCAGACAGCTTCTGAAACAGGACAGTGAGTTTGTGTGGGATGCAGTCCACGACAAGGCGTTCCAAGAGATGAAGAATCTCATTACACAGCACCCAGGTCCAGTACTCTCATATTTCGACCCGCAGAAAGAGCTGCGACTCCAAGTGGATGCATCCAAAAGTGGCCTTGGGGCTGTCATGCTCCAAGATGGCAAACCAATTGCCTATGCGTCCAAGTCACTCAACAGCACTGAAGAAAACTACGCACAGATAGAGAAGGAGCTCTACGCTGTGGTCTTCGGCTGCAAGAGGTTCCACGAGTACATGTATGGACGAAAAGTGATTGTGGAGTCAGACCACAAGCCTCTGGAGGCAATACTAAAAAAGCCACTGGCAGCAGCACCACCCCGGCTGCAACGGATGATCCTGGCGCTCCAAAAATACGACATCCAAATCATCCACCGCCCCGGTAAGGACATACCGGTGGCCGACACACTGTCACGCAAGTCAATAGAACACCACGACAGTGACCTACAGGAAGGGATGGAGGCCCAAGTGCACACAGTCCTCAGCAACATCCCTGTGAGCGACACAAGACTCACAGAAATCAAGCAGGAAACAGCGCAAGATCCACAGCTCACCGCACTCAGACGAGCCACACTCACTGGCTGGCCAGACACAAAGAAAAAGTGCCCGCCCAGCATCCAGGAATACTGGAACCACAGAGCAGAAATCTCAGAAATGGACGGTATCCTGTTCAAAGGTGAGAGAATCATTGTCCCCCAAAAGCTTCGCAAGGACATGATACAGCGCATCCATGCCAGCCACCTTGGCGTGGAAAAAAGCAAATGCCGAGCAAGAGACTTACTGTTCTGGCCTGGCATGGGGAAACAGATCGAGGATGCGGTAGCAGACTGCAGCATATGCCAAGAACGGCGCAGCGCAAATGCAAAGGAACCAATGATGTCACACGCCATACCCGAGCGGCCGTGGCAAGTGATAGGCACAGACCTATTCACATGGAACTCACAGGACTTCATAGTCACTGTGGACTACTACTCCAGATTCTTCGAGCTAGAGAGACTTTACAGCTGCACCTCATCTGCCGTCATCATGAAGCTGAAAGCAGCAATGGCTCGACACGGAATCCCCGAGACTATCATCAGCGACAACGGTCCGTGCTACAGCTCTGGTGAGTTCCGCAACTTCTCACAGACATGGGGTTTCTCACACACCACCACAAGCCCCCACTACCCACAGAGCAACGGCCTCTCCGAGAAGACTGTCCAGACGGCCAAACGCATCCTGGACAAAGCCAAAGCTGAGAACAAAGACCCCTACATGAGCTTACTGGAGTATCGCAACACACCGGTGGACAACCTGAAATCACCGGCACAGCTACTGATGAGTCGGAGGCTGCGGTCCATTCTCCCATCAACAGCAAAACACCTGCAGCCACAGATCGCCAGTCAGGAGGATGTTCACAAAAGGAGAGAGGTATGTCAACAGCGCCAGCAGGCATACTACAACCGAACAGCCAAACCTCTGCCCCACCTGCCCGCAGGCACACCAATCCGCTTCCGGCAGGAGGATGGATCCTGGAGACCTGCAACTGTGGAAAGACCAGCGAACACAGACAGGAGCTACCACATCCAAACCAAAGAAGGTCAGATCTACCAACGCAACCGTCAACACCTGCGACAAAGCAGAGTGAACACTCACACTACGCACACACACACTTCACAGCAGACTGTTACCAGCGCTAACAACAACACACAAGCCCATCAGCAAGAGCATGCTGAACCTCCAGACACGAACAATCAGCGACAACCAGACACACAGCCTGGTTACACCACGAGGTCAGGTCGCACGGTCAAACCAAGACAAATCCTTGACTTATGAATGTAAAAAAAAAAAAAAAAAAAAAGATGAAATGTTATTACGGTGTCACATTTAGACAGTGAAGGAAATGTTTTACACTACTTTGTTGCAGTCCAGTTATATAAGAGTTCCACTTTCATATTCTTTCTTATTAAGATTGTATTCGCTTATAAACATGCTCAACGTGGTCTGTATCTCTGCAGAGAAAGCAGCACTTTTCAGAAAAAGGGAGATGTAATATTTGCTAGTAATATTTGATTTGCTAATGTCCCTTACGGCTTTCCGTAGCGCCACAACAAAGTCACGTGATGTACGTAACAACGTCAGTCGGAATCCGGTCGATGAATAAACACCCAGCACGAGAGAAGTCGTCCTTGCTTTATTAATGTTATAAGTTAACATAGCCAGAGGGCACAGATCATTACACAGTTAAGAAGACATTAAGGATGAAAACAGTGCCACGTTAGGGGCATGTCTGCTTTGATTGACAGGTCTATCAACCTGCTGCCACCCAGGTGTCACCCAAGCTCCACCCTGTTGCCCGAATTTGCCTTTTCTGGCTCAAACAACTGACAAGATGGTGATGACCATAAAGCCTAATTTAAAACAAACTTAAAAATTTACCTGCAGAAACCAATCGGATATGTCACAGCCACTACGTCAATCCTTTTTATACAGTCCCATGGGCTTCACGCTAACACTGCCAGGGTAAGAGGTTTGATTCCCTCTGCAGCTTAAAAGGTAAAGTATGGTACAGTTGAAGTGAGGAGTGTCAGGCCCAACTTTGCAAAATAGATCATGCATAGCATGATCAGAATATCATAGCAAATGACCTACTGTTTTTCCGGAAACTTAGAGGTACTCTTAAGAAATATCATCTGGTTTGAAAACCTTTGTGTTTTAAACAACACTGCTTTTCCAAAATTCATGTTTGACTGCAATCAGATATAGGAGACCCTATTTTTTTTGTATTTTTCTCTAGATGTTAATTTAAAACTGTTCTAATAGCCAGCTGAAAAGCCTTTAACCAACTTCACTGACACAAGGAGACTGGATATCAATTTATAACCCAGCAATTTATGATTGTCTGATGAAGGACGTCACCAATGTCCATTTCCACTCCACTTTGATTCAGATGCTGTTGCTATAATAAAAAGTAGAAATACATGAGCCGTGAAAGAAGGTGTTGTCAAAGTTAAGGTTAACTCTGAGTATGTTCTGAGCACATAGGTTGGTTGAGACTGAGCTTTAAGCATTGATCATCTATTGCAGTATTTCTCAACAGGCCTCAACCCACAGAGGGGTCGTGGAAAGGCGCCTGAGATGGCTGGGAATAGCTTTTTTTTTAAATTTCATTATTTGATTTTTCTTAAGAAAAACCATGTTGACAACTTGGGCCTGTAAAAATGTAGGCCTAGACTCGGAATGTCTTGCTACATGTGACAAAACAGAGAGCAGCAGTTGTCCATCAAAATGGAAGTCTCTGACTGCGAGTCATTCCGTTACAGCTAACCCGCAACCATCAACTGCTTCTATTAGCGCCCCCCAGAGTGACTCGGACACAGAGGGTGAGGAAAGATCAGTTATAAGGCCTAAAAAATAAAAAAATGTTTGGATAAAGGTACATCAAAATATGGAAAATACGATGACAGTTATAATAAATATAGCTTCGCTATATTCCCTGGGGGCAAAGGTGGCATACCAGAGCCACAATGTGTAATTTTTAAGTCCTATCTATTCAGAATTTAAAACCCTCCAAGTTGAAACTATACTGAACTAATTAATTAGTGTCAAAACACACCATTGTTTTTGACAGGAAGAGAGCGCACACAGTTGATGTGGTCTATCATGCCCCTCTTCCCCCCTCTGCACTGCCAATGAGCACAGCATTACAGCAGTAGCGACAACGTAGGATAGCTAGCTAGCTTCCTTTTTTGCTTTATGTCAAGAGCAACTGATGATGGCAGAAGCAATATTGACTAAGATTAACCTCTTTCAGCCATCTTGGGCAAACGAATTTGGATTTATTTGACGAAAGGACTGAGCTGTGTGCACTCTGCTGCAAAAAAGTTGTGTTGAACTTCAAGTGCAAAAAGTCGTTTTCTCCCCAACTGTACTTTACCAATTACCCCACTCTTCCGAGCTGTCCTGGTCACTGCTCCACCCCATCTGCCGATCCGGGTAGGGCTGCAGACTACCACATGCCTGCTGCGATACATGTGGAGTCGCCGGCCGCTTCTTTTCACCTGACAGTGAGGAGTTTCGCTAGGGGGCGTAACACGTGGGAAGATCACACTATTACCCCCAGCTCCCCCTCTCTCTAGTGCAGTGACCAGGACACATACCCACATCCAGTTTCCCACCCACAGACATGGCCAATCGGCTCTGTGCATAACTGTAGCCCACTGTCTTCCGGTTTCTACTGCAGCGGTCATACCAGTTTCCTGTTTGTTGGCATGTGCAATTGACAATGGCATATTTTTCACGATGCCTGCAAGATTTACCGTGGATAAATGTCAACCGCATGCACAGAATTGTCAACAAACTTTGACCTGCACCTACCAGCAAATGGGTGAAAACTTTCAAGTTGCACATATCAAGTTACGTCCACAGTTACGAGGATGAGTATCCTCATAACTGAGGATAAGTATCCTCATTTTCACCTGTTTGCTGGTAGGTGCAGGTCAAAGTTTGTCGACAACTCTGTGCATGTCGTTGACATTTATCCATGGTAAATCTTGCAGGCATCGCGAAAAATATGCCATTGTCAATCGCACACATCAACAAACAGGAAACTGGTATGACCGCTGCAGTAGAAACCGGAAGTCAGTGGACTACAGTTATGCACGGAGTGCATTGTGTTTGTAAGGACGCCCGACCAAGCTTAAGGTAAAACGGGGATTCAAACAGCCGATCCCCATGTTGGTAGGCAATGGAATAGACTGCCATGCCACCCAGACGCCCCTAAAAAGCCATTTTGAAACAAGGCACAAGATAAACTTCAAAGATAAGGTTGATAAAGCTGAATCGATCCAGAGGGCAGCGGCCCCGTATGGGAAGCAAAGCAGCACATTTACAACCTGATTTGCCGCCAAGAACCAAGCCACAGAGGGCAGCTATAAAGTCGCACAGTGAATTGCTTAACATGGTGTTGTGGCAATTTTGCTGACAACGTTGGTGAGAATAAGAACCCAGTTCTACAGCAATCTGTCTTTTCATAAAGCTTTATTCAACCGCACATGCATATGGGCTCACTCCCCTAAAAGGAATGAGCCCCGATCTTCGCCTTCAGTTCACTTTTATACTTGGAATGAGTACACAAATATGCTTTGAGTGGATAAATTCAGGGTGAGGTGAGGTTTCGTCCTTGACTAGGTTCTCTGATTTATGTCCAACAGCTTGTTAGGTACCAGGCAGTTGTTGTCTCAGACTATCTGTTCTCAAGAGAAATATGGTTTCTACTTGGCCTTGAGGTCAAAGAACCACAGTGGGAATTTGCTAATGTAATTTGGTAATGAATGTGAGATTAACACAAATGGAAAATCCCTACTCTGTATTAAGAATCATCAATTTTGCCATTACAACAGGAAGCCATTCTCCAATGGAGATAAAGGAGGTTTTCCTCAGCAGTTCTACCTACTTCGAATGTTATCACTCAATTAAATGGCCATTATCAGTTGTCATCAGACCATAGATATGAGATAGTATGGGCCTACTCTACCTCCTCATTGGCTCAGTAGGCCGTTATCATCGATTCGTTCGTTTGATCACGGCCAAGGCTCTGATCATGGCACGTGCGTCCACGTCACTGTTTCTTTGCAGCGAAAAGGAACTAACGTTAAGTGGCTGACTTATCTTTTATTCTCAGTTGAAAAGGCAATATTTTAAGATGGTTTCTGCATTAAAATGTGTTAGGGTTAGGGTTAGAGTTTGTTTTCACTGCAAAGAAACAGTGACGTGGATGGACGTGCCGTGATCAGAGCCTTGGCCGTGATCAAATGAACGAATCGATGATAACGGCCTACTGAGCCAATGAGGAGGTAAAATAGGCTCATACTATCTCATATCTATGGTCTCATGACAACTGATAATGGCCATTTAATCGACTGATAACATTCGAAGCGGATAGCAGTTCAGAGGTCATATTTGATGGGATACCAAACAGACACGATCATCAACAGGTTCAAAGAAATGCCCGTTTCTGTGGGAACTGTAGAGAGACGCATTACAGACATGGCTGAACATGGAAGGCACCAGTAAACTCTTGAATTGA
Organism: Lampris incognitus; assembly: GCF_029633865.1. Lineage (NCBI taxonomy): Eukaryota > Metazoa > Chordata > Actinopteri > Lampriformes > Lampridae > Lampris > Lampris incognitus. Next base: position 107,841,966 of record NC_079211.1, read on the forward strand.
AAGATGCTTTGGTATTCACTGTAGCTGTTAACGAGAATATGGATGTAAACGATTCCCTACGTCTAGTGGTGGTTACCAGATATTGCGACAAACAAGGGTTGCACTAAATCGGCAAGATTGAATTAATTTTCTTTTTTTCGTGCAGGTAATCTTCATATATTTGCGCAAATAATATGTGTGTCTATGTATGTGTGTGTGTGTGTGTCTTTGTGTAGGGTGCATATCTTTTGGCATGCAGAATCCAGACATCCAAAAGGTTGCCAACCCCTGGTACAGATTATAAGACTGACAGCTTGGTCTATAACACTGAGACCGTCTCTCTTCCCTGCTGTATTGCCCTCAAGCTCTCATCTCCTAAATGTGTGAGTCACAACAATCTAATAATCACTCCTACCACTGGTGGTGGTAAACTGTGCAATGAAATACCTACAGAACCAAACGTCTAACGTCATTGAAAGTGTGACCACACATCGTCCAAAGCTTAGGTCTTCAAAACCGTCAACTAAGGTTTCTAACTCCAATTAATGTTTAATCTATTGGTAGCTCTAAAGTTCAGCCTACTACTGATCAACCCTCAACAAGACACTTAAATTTGGTTTCATAAATATCAGATCACTGTCTACCAAAGCCTTACTAATAAATGATCTGACTCTTGAACATAGTTTTGATATGACTGGGTTATAAGAAACATGTGTAACACCTGTCCCATATTTATCTAAATAAAATCTGCAGTCTGTTGCTAATATGGGTGGGCCCTGGGTTATGATCTAAATAAATGGCACTCTTACCTTATCAACTGGTTACCAAAATGTTCTAATGCTGTAAATAAACTGTAAATATTGGCGGTGCCTCCATGACTAAAAGGAAATAACATGAATTAAGACTTCCTGTTTACCTTATGAATTATATGAATTATCTATTTTTTAAATATGTGACACAACACCTTTAACTTAAAATGTACCAAAATATAGATATTTATTTAACAAGCAATATGAAATGAAATGGAGAATTGTCTATTATAGACAATGATAATATAGATATGAAATCACAATAGTAGGATTTGTATGTAAACACAATGTTTGGCTTTAAGCCATGTAGGTTCCAAACCTAGAAAAATAATAAAGCGGAGTCTCCAATTAGACTCTGTTACCAGCTTTCAACAACACAAAATAATAAAGTGGGCCCACACACTCGCACACACCCTCACACGATGCAACGACACAGTCCAACTTTTACCCAGACTGTTACGGGTACGTTGCAGGCCTGAAATGTAGCTTGGGAGCGGTGGGGCCTACAAACTGTTATGGCCACTTTGCTTGGTCACTGCCAAGTATAAACAAAATGCACGTGTATGAATGGAGGGTTGTACTCACGAGTCCCCCGCGCCAGGGGAGAGGGGAAACGATGGTGGGAATCAGGGTAACCGCTCGCGCAGCGAGCACCAGAGGATGAGAGAGAACGAATGCCACGTCGAGGAAACAGCAGGGCAGTCCAAGGTAGCACGGCAGCCGGGAGAACATTTCAATGTTGTCCACGGAGGTCTTCCCTGCTCACCGTTCACCTTGTCCGACTCCTTTTGAATAAAATAGATAGCTAAGCTACCAAGTCCCGATACTATCCCGGTTTTAGCTAGTAACAACTGGTCTCAGGCAGCCAACATACAAAAGCAACACACACAGTTAACGTTGCTATGCTAGGCTAATCGCGGCTAGCGATTAGCTAAAACATACATTTCTTAACTATAACGAGTAGTCATAGCAAATAATACAGGATATAAACTGCATAGTTACCTTTAGTAGAAACAATATACACAAACACACGATGAAATTAGCTGGTCGTTAATCCCCAGACGGTCTGCATACAAAGTTCACGATCAATGTCAAAAATGACAGGTTCACTCTATCGTGTCCAGCTACTGTCTGCCACTGTCACCCACGAAACCAAGTATTGGGGCCACAAGCCCCACCCCTTTTCCTCTGAATACACTATCAGATTAGTTAATAATTTAGGATACACGAATTACATTAAAGAAAAAGAATGAATGACATTTGGATTAAATCAGGTTAGGTTGTTAAACTTAACAACACGTGCTGGACCATGTGTAATTCAAATAAACTATGCTCAAATATAAACTTAAATAGTAAATAGTAAAACACACATTACTATTCAATATTATGAAACTCTATGAAATGACTTTTAAAAACTATTTATATGAGCTTAACCTTCTCTCTTAAATGAATTTATTTTCCCAATAATATGACATTATTTATTCTCTGCATTTTTAAAGCATGATATATTTAACCAGGGCTACACCCTCCCCCTTCTGACTGTCAAGATGTCCACATCTGACACCTTTCACTTAGATTTCTAACAGAGAAGGGAACTTCATTCTCACTTCTTGCCTGATCTATGCTTTTTCACTGGCATCCTGACAACTTTATCTGATGAGTTTAGATTAAACTGAATGACCATCCCACGATGCATGATGGTAACAGGCTTATTAGACGGATTGCCAGGCTCACCGTAAGTCAATCTAATGACTGGTTTCTGTTCTCTGTGAGATTTTCTGGTAACTGAACTTTTCTCTCTTTTTGGAATATTTTCAGGGGCTGAGCTTTCTCCCCCTTCTAACTCTGATTCCTCCACAGTTGTTAGGGTTTGTGGAAGACCCCAAGCGCACGACACCAGACAGAGATGGGGTTAGCCGAAAACTGGCGTACTTTATTCCTTACGCGTACAAATGGTCAAACACAGGGAGGCAATGAGCGACAAGAAAAACGGAAAGTCCAAGGGGAAAAACTCGCGGGTAATCCAAAAACGGGAACACGGCAGGATACTAAATAGGATACTAAAACATAAACCAAGGGCTGGGGTGAGTTCGGAGAGAAAAGGACCGTGAGGGAAGAGTAGCCATTACTGCAAGGAGGTTACAACACGAACTGACAACGGGCGCGTGGGAGGCCACCAAACTTAAGCCCAGCCCTGATGGCTAAGCCCGGCCCTGAAGAGCTGATTGGCTGCTGGCGCGGGGTGGGCGGGCCACGGCGCGGGGTGGGCGAGCCGTAACAACAGTACCATCACTGGTCTGTTCTTTTTATGTGAACATTGTATCTTCCATGGCTTATGCATCATCTGGTTCCATAGGTGATTGCTCTTCTGAGGTTTCAGAGTTCTGATCCTCCGAGACATCAGAGCTCTCCTCCTCTTGACTTTCATTATCTCCAGGGTTGTGATAGGGACGGGAGAGGTGTCTCCGGACCTCATCCAAATCCAAAGCTTGACAATCATGGACAGTTCTGAACTCATCGTCCAACGAGGCAGTGTCACTTTCCTTTGTTGGACTAGTAGACCTCATTGATCTTCGACTCTTATGCTGCAACCTGGTGACAGGCTTTCTCCTAGTAGGTTCCGCATCTTCAGGAGGGTTAGACAGTCTGACCAGATATCCAGTGGGCAGCAGATGGTCACGATGAAGAGTTTTGACTACGCCAGGGCCATGTTCCGGTTTGACCCTGTACACTGGCAGGTTTGGCAGTTTCTTTACCACCACATAAGGTGTTGACCTCCATCGGTCTTGTAGTTTATGTTTTCCTTTCAAGCCAACGTTCCGGATAAGGACTCGATCTCCTTCTTTCAAGGGCAGGTCTCTTACATGCTGGTCATAGTGTGCCTTGTTTCTCACATGACTCTTCGTTGCTGCCTCGGATGCCAGCTTGTAGGCACTGTGCAACTCTTTCCGCATCCGGGCAATGTACTGCTGGTATGAGTGCTCACTTTCTCCATCTGGTGATGTACCGAAGCAGATGTCGACAAGTAGTCTTGCTTCCCTCCCGAACATCAAACAATATGGGGAGTATCCAGTAGCGTCATTCTTTGTACAGTTGTATGCATGAACGAGATGACCGATGTGCTGGCTCCAGCTTTGCTTCTTCACCGTGTCCAGGGTACCGAGCATTGCCAGGAGAGCGCGATTGAATCGTTCTGGTTGCGCATCTCCCTGTGGATGGTAAGGGGATGTCCGTGACTTTCTGATCCCGAGCATGGACAGAAGCTCCTTGATCAGCTTACTCTCAAAATCTCTGCCCTGATCGGAGTGTATCCGGGCAGGTATGCCATAATGCACAAAGTATCTCTCCCACAACACTTTTGCATCAGTGAGGGCTCTTTGGTCTTTGGTAGGAAAGGCCTGTGCATAACGGGTGTAGTGGTCTGTCACTACTAAGACATTTGACACGCCTTTGGAATCTGGCTCTATCTGTAGGAAGTCTATGCAGACTAGATCCATGGGGCCACTGCTGGTTATCTGGTTCAATGGCGAGGCGCGTTGAGGCAGGGTCTTCCTAGAGATGCATCTCCCGCAGGTTCGGATGTACTGCTCCAATTCAGCTGTCATACATTGCCAGTAGAACCTGTCTTTGATCAGTTCGGTGGTTCGTTCCACTCCCATGTTTCCACGCTCATCATGCAGAGATCTCAGGACCACAGTCCGGTATCTTTCAGGCAAGACCAGCTGTCTAAGTTGCTTTCCAGACAGTTTCTTTGTTACTCTGATCAGGATCCCATCCTCGGACTCAAGCTTGCCGCTCTCACGGATGAGCAATGCCATGTGAGGTGGGTCGCTTTTGGTATGAGTTGGCACCTTTTTAGCCTCGATTGCTTTTTTCACAGGTCCAATCATTGGGTCTGAGTCTTGCGCTGCTTTTATTTCTCTGGAGTCAGTCCCACCCCCACAGGAGAAGAAAGTCTAGACCTCTGGTTAGAGCAAGCTAAAGTCATGTTAGATGAAGGCGAGTGCTCTGAGAAAGAAAAACGCAGAAGAATCCTTGAGAGTCTAAAAGGCCCTGCATTGGAGACCATACAGGCTGTGCGTATGACTGATCCTGATGCTAGCCCAATGGAGTACATTCAGGCAATAGAGAGCATCTTTGGTACGTCCAAATCTGGGGAAGGCCTCTATTTTTCCTTTAGATCTCTTCGACAAGAGTCTAGTGAGAGTTTGTCTGACTTCCTCAGACGTTTAGAGAGGTCCCTAGTAAAAATAGTGCAGAGAAGAGGTCTCCCAGCTAGTTCAGCTAACAAAGCCAGAGTTGAGCAGCTTATTAGAGGTTCAACCTCCGACCTTCTTCTACTCCAGTTGAAAGTTAGGGAGCGGAGAGATGATCCCCCTACCTTTCTGAGTCTGCTCCAAGAGATCCGCGAAGAGGAAGAATGCCAGTCTGACCGCCAAAGCCTAGGAGCAACCACCAGTAAGCAGTGAGTACGTGCTTTGCAGGCTGAGAAGGAAACAGAGCCTGAGATGGACCAGCAGAGTGAACTTCGAGCTCAGATCAAAGAACTAACTGCCAAGATGGATGAACAAATGAGCAACCAGCTCCAGCAGCGATCTGACCGTTCACAAGGTGGGTCCAAGAAAAAACAAACATGGAGAGTGAAAAAGGAATCACATAGTGACATGGAGTCACTTGGCCAACAAGTGAAAGCGTTAGAAGAGAAAATAAGAGTGATGTCTGTGACACCCAAATCAGAAAACACGCGAGAGACCACAACTCAGTCCCGTCGATCAGCTCCAGGCCATAAAGCTGGTTCATCCAAAGAATATTTTTGCTATCGATGTGGCGAAAATGGTCATATTGCACCAAAGTGCTCTGCACCAGAGAACGCACAGAAGGTAATCAAAAAACTTGTGCATTTGGTGCGCGGACCAAAAGACAAACTCGATGAGACTACCAAAACCTCTTCAGAAGAGGAGACAGTAGCTAGGAACCACAAGCTCGAAGTCTCGGAAGAGGGCACTGGTCTGCCTGGCGGTCTTCTGGGTCCATTAAGTATCTACCCTATCAAACTCAATGACCTGTCCTGCAATGCGCTCTTGGACAGTGGTTCTAATGTGACCATCATCTTCGAGCACTGGTATAACGAACACCTGCAGGGCATGCCAATCAAACCCATCTCGCAGTTATGCCTCTGGGGTTTGTCAGACACAGAGCACCCCTACAAAGGTTATGTAGTCGTGGAGATGGAGTTTCGAGAAAAGCTGACAGGTGTGAATGGACCCCTAGTTGTTTTAGCTTTGATCTGTCCTGAGCCAAAGAACTATAATGAGGCCCCGGTGATTGTCGGCACCAACGCATTCCTGTTCCACCGACTCTGGGAGCTGTTGCGGCAGAACGGTGATGAAAACGTGGTCCACACCATAAGAATACAACCAGTGTATGCCCCAGTCCAAGCACGGTCTCAGCTCTCTCAATCAGAGACAAAGGATGATGCCGTTGGAAAAGTGAAATGGGAGGGACCTGGCTCGCTTTCCATAGCCCCAGGAGAAAAGCACTATGCTACCTGTAAAGTAGACAGACCAGCCCCCACATCAAAAGATATAGTGCTGATCGATGCACCCACCATACGGACACACCCAACTGGTGTGCTAGTACAGCCCAGTGTGCTCCAGAACCCCGACATAGACACAAACAGTTTCACAGTTCTCATTCATAATGAGTCCAAAAAGAAAACCGCTATTCCTGAGGGAACAGTAATCGCAGAGATGTATGCTGTGGATACAGTTACTCCAGTCCAGCCATCTGACCTCCCCGCTGATGTGATCGACCCAGCCCTTTTTGACTTTGGCAACTCTCCTATCCCAGAGGATTGGAAAACCCGACTTCGCCAGAAGTTATCCGAGAGACGGAATGTATTCTCCTTGCACGAGTGGGATGTTGGTCTGGCTAAGGGAGTGGAGCACCACATACGCCTGCATGACTCCAGACCCTTCCGGGAACAATCATGCAGATTGGCCCCAGCAGACATCGAGGATGTTCGTCATCACATTCAACAGTTACTGGACTCTGGGATACTGAAGGAGTCCCGCAGTCCTTACGCCTCGCCGATTGTGGTTGTCTGCAAAAAGAGTGGAGGTGTCCGAATGTGCATTGACTACCGAATCCTCAACAGATGCACCACACCAGACCAGTACACCATGCCTCGCATCGATGATGCCCTAGACTCCCTGACAGGCAGCAAGTGGTTCTTGGTCCTGGATCTGCGGAGTGGCTACTATCAGATAGCCATGGCAGAAGAGGATAAAGAAAAAAACAGCTTTCATTTGCCCCCTTGGCTTCTATCAATTTGAGCGTATGCCACAGGGCATAACTGGAGCGCCTGCTACGTTTCAACGGTTAATGGAGAAAGCCATTGGGGACATGCACCTCCTTCAAGTTCTCGTGTACTTGGATGACATAATCGTGTTTGGCAAAACACTCGAGGAGCATGAGCAGTGTCTTTTCAAGGTCCTGGATAGGCTAGAGGAGGTTGGCCTGAAAATCTCCATTGACAAATGCCAGTTCTGTCAGCCTGAAGTCAAGTATGTGGGTCACATTGTTTCAGAGAAAGGCATTTCTACTGATCCTGAGAAGGTGGAAGTGTTGAAAGACTGGAAGGAGCCCACTGACCTGAAATCACTCAAGTCCTTCCTTGGATTTTGCGGTTATTATCGCAGATTCATCGCAAACTACTCTGCCATCGTACGTCCCCTTACCGAGCTTACAACAGGCTATCCGCCTACTCAACATGGAAAAAAGGCTGAGAAAAAGAGAGACCCGAACAAAGTATACCTCAAATAGTCAGAGCCGTTTGGAGAGCGGTGGAACCAGGCCTGTCAAGATGCATTCAGCAAGATCATTGAGTGCTTGATTCGTGCCCCTGTGTTGGCATTTGCGGACCCAACTAAACTGTACATCTTACATGTAGACGCTAGCATGAGTGGCCTGGGTGCAGTTCTAAACCAAGAGTACCCACAGGGTCTTAGACCAGTGGCCTTTGCCAGTCATAAACTTAGTGAGTCAGAGCAGCGTTACCCTGTCCATCAGTTAGAATTCCTTGCACTTAAGTGGGCAGTCGTAGACAAGTTTCATGATTACCTTTATGGTGCCAAGTTTACAGTTAGAACTGAAATAATCCGTTGACGTATGTCCTTACACCCGCCAAACTCAGTGCTGTGGGACAGCGCTGGCTTGCTGCTCTAGCCACATACAACTTCACCATCGAGTACCGTCCTGGGTGTCAAAATATCGATGCCGACCTGCTGTCCCGACAGTACGCCAAAGAAGAGACCAAAGACTGGGCAAGCTTACTTCCATCTGGAATCAAAGCCATCTGTCAGCGAGCTGGAGTCAGTGGAGCCCCGGATGCTCCTGTCAGACTGGTGGATCAACTAGGAGCCCCAGCAGCAGCTGTGCCTGAAGCGTATGCAAACCCAGTGAACCTAAGTGTGGGCAGCATCGACCAGCTGACCCCAAAAGAAATAAAAGCAGCGCAAGACTCAGACCCAATGATTGGACCTCTAAAGGAAAAATAGAGGTCTTACCCAGATTTGGACGTACCAAAGATGCTCTCTATTGCCTGAATGTACTCCACTGGGCTAGCATCAGGACCACTCACAGCAGCCTGACCATTCAGGAACCAAGCCTGAAGGCACGCAAATAACAGAGCAGGGAATACCTCCTCTCTGCACTACTTTTACTAGGGACCTCTCTAAACATCTGAGGAAGTCAGACAAACTCTCACTAGACTCTTGTAGAAGAGATCTAAAGGAAAAATAGAGGTCTTCCCCAGATTTGGACATACCAAAGATGCTCTCTATTGCCTGAATGTACTCATTGGGCTAGCATCAGGATCAGTGATACGCACAGCCTGTATGATCTCCAACGCAGGGCCTTTTAGACTCTCAATGATTCTTCTGCGATTTTCTTTCTCAGAGCACTCGCCTTTGTCTACCATGACTTTAGCTTCCTCTAACCAGAGGTCTAGACTTTCTTCTCCTGTAGGGGGGGGGGCTGACCCCAGAGAAAGTTCTCAGACGCCTATATGAACTACTGTCTGGTGGTTTACTACTTTTACCCCATACATCACCAACGGCACGTATAATAGGCTCAGGGCTACTGTGTCCTGCTATAGTGGGTTGGCCTAGTCTCGGGATATCATCCATTGTTTTTCCCTCATGCTGTAGGAACTGGGATAACGTCACTGCGAAGTCATCTGGAGTCTCAGTCTCCTCCTCCTCGGTGTAGTACACCGTCTTCCATGCACTACCACCCTCCTCTAGGGGGGGTATTTCTGGGGGGACTGTTGTGGGGGTCTATTACTTCACGATACTCACACAACACCATCAAGGACTGATGTTGCGAGTTAAACATTTTGCCCTTAACTGCAACCTTGCCCAAGACTTTAACTGCTCCTAATGTTTCCTCCATCTCTGCTATGGTAGTTTCTTCTGGCACTCCATACACTAGAAGGGCATGTTCTACGTTCAATCTCTCTCCTCTACACCAGTTGACCAACTCAAGCTGTGAAGGGCTACTTGTTTGGCCTGCCATTCTTGCAACGTGCTAAACAATGTAAACTGATTGGTAGTTGTGTCACACAAAAAACACCTTGTATTAGTAAACTAAATAAATGCTTGTTATGCTACAAACATCCCAGAGGTGCCTCCAATGTGTAACACCCGTCCCATATTTATCTAAATAAAATCTGCAGTCTGTTGCTAATATGGGCGGGCCCTGGGTTATGATCTAAATAAATGGCGTTCTTACCTTATCAACTGGTTACCAAAATGTCCTAATGCTGTAAATGAACTGTAAATATTGGCGGTGCCTCCATTACTAAAAGGAAGTAACATGAATTAAGACTTCCTGTTTACCTTATGAATTATATGAATTATCTATTTTTTAAATATGTGACACAACACCTTTAATTTAAAATGTACCAAAATATAGATATTTATTTAACAAGCAATATGAAATGAAATGGGGAATTGTCTATTATAGACAATGATATTATAGATATGAAATCACAATAGTAGGATTTGTATGTAAACACAATGTATGGCTTTAAGCCATGTAGGTTCCAAACCTAGAAAAATAATAGAGCGGGGTCTCCAATTAGACTCTGTTACCAGCTTTCAACAACACAAAATAATAAAGTGGGCCCACACACTCGCACACACCCTCACACGATGCAACGACACAGTCCAACTTCTACCCAGACTGTTACGGGTACGTTGCAGGCCTGAAATGTAGCTTGGGAGCGGTGGGGCCTACAAACTGTTATGGCCACTTCGCTTGGTCACTGTCAAGTATAAACAAAATGCATGTGTATGAATGGAGGGTTGTACTCACGAGTCCCCGCGCCAGGGGAGAGGGGGAACGATGGTGGGAATCAGGGTAACCGCTCGCGCAGCGAGCACCAGAGGATGAGAGAGAACAAATGCCACGTCGAGGAAACAGCAGGGCAGTCCAAGGTAGCACGGCAGCCGGGAAAACGTTTCAATGTTGTCCACGGAGGTCTTCCCTGCTCACCGTTCACCTTGTCCGACTCCTTTTGAATAAAATAGATAGCTAAGCTATCAAGTCCCGATACTATCCCGGTTTTAGCTAGTAACAACTGGTCTCAGGCAGCCAACATACAAAAGCAACACACACAGCTAACGTTGCTATGCTAAGCTAATCGCGGCTAGCGATTAGCTAAAACATACAGTTCTTAGCTATAACGAGTAGTCATAGCAAATAATACAGGATATAAACTGCATAGTTACCTTTAGTAGAAACAATATACACAAACACATGATGAAATTAGCTGGTCGTTAATCTCCAGACGGTCTACATACAAAGTTCACGATCAATGTCAAAAATGACAGGTTCACTCTATCGTGTCCAGCTACTGTCTGCCACTGTCACCCACGAAACCAAGTATTGGGGCCACAAGCCCCACTCCTTTTCCTCTGAATACACTATCAGATTGGTTAATAATTTAGGATACACGAATTACATTAAAGAAAAAGAATGAATGACATTTGGATTAAATCAGGTTAGGTTGTTAAACTTAACAACACGTGCTGGACCATGTGTAATTCAAATAAACTATGCTCAAATATAAACTTATGACGTATGAGCATAAACCTTGTAAATAGTAAAACACACATTACTATTCAATATTATGAAACTCTGAAATGACTTTTAAAAACTATTTATATGAGCTTAACCTTCTCTCTTAAATGAATTTATTTTCCCAATAATATGACATTATTTATTCTCTGCATTTTTAAAGCATGATATATTTAACCAGGGCTACACATGGCTTAAACCAAATGTTTTCCTTCCCTTAAATGAAGCTTCCCCATCCGGCTGTACTTAAGCCCGTGTAGCTCAAGCAAATAAACAAGGTGGGGGTGTTGCCTTAATATTTAAGTCTATTTTCAATTTAACTTCTAAACTTGAATCTAAATTCAAATCTTTGGAGGCTCTTATTCTAAGTCCATCTCCATCAGCCATGAATACACACTCCTCAGTCTATATTGTGATACTCTATTGACCTGCTGGGCCTTACTCACAATTTCTTGGAAGAATTTGGGGAATTTATCCCAGGTCTTGTTACTCATTCTGATGAGATTCTAATTCTTGGTGATTTCAATATTCATCTGAATAAGGCTGCTGATCCTCTAAATAAAGCGTTTCTGGAGCTTGTTGATACTTTTGAGTTTGCTCAGTTTGTTCCAAAACTTGACTCATTGCAGAAGTAACACCCTTGATTTGGTGTTATCTAAAGGGATAGCTGGTTCTGATCTGACTGTCTTGCCAACCACATCTGATGTGTCAGATAATTTTCTCATCAAATTTGAAGCATTATTGGCCTGTCCTGTTAATGTCAGCATAGCTGTAATTGCCACTTGCCACATTGGTCCAGACACTGTAGCTGAATTTGGCCAAAAGCTGCCTGAAGTCTTGGCTCCTTTCACTGTAAAGATAGACTCTGTTGAAAATGTCACTAGCGACTTAAATGTGGCCCTCTCTAGTCTCCTGGATTCAGTTGCAACTCTCACCACCAGAGCAAGGCAACTAAATGGGTCTAAACCCTGGTTTAACAAAGACACGTGCTCTTAAGCGGGCCTGCAGGACACTGGAATGTAAATGGCAAAAATCAAAATTGGAAGTTTTTTCCCCTATCTTGGCAAAAGCGTTAATTAAAACGCAAGCGTGCGTTATCTGCTGCGAAAGCAACATATCTCTCTTGCTTGATCAATATTATTAAACATAAACCCAAATTTCTCTGTCACTGTAGCTAAATTTACTAAAAAGCAGCCATCTATTAAATTAGCGGCTCACGATTCACAGCCCATGAGTTTCTAGACTTTTTCTGCAGTAAGGCCGATGAGATCATGTACAAAATTAGTTCAACTCCAGCTACTCCTGCAGATTTTGTCTTACCAAATTCATATCTGTACAATGAGTCACTGATAGTTCCTGTTATTACAGCTTTTGAGACTATATAGACTCTTTATATTTTGACTAAGCTCATGTCAGCGTCTAAACCAACTACTTGCCTACTTGACTCTTTACCAGCAAAACTTTTTAAAGACCTCTGGCCTTTTCTGGGACCTACAATGCTGAACATTGTTAATTTATCACTTACTACTGGCACTGTTCCCAGCAGTTTTAAGATAACTGTGGTCAAAGATCTACAAACCCCAATTCCAATGAAGTTGGGACATTGTGTAAATTCAAAATGAGTGAATATTTGCAAAAAACAATAAAGTTTATTAGTTTGAACAATAAATATCTTGTCTTTGTAGTGTATTCAATTGAATATAGGTCGAAAAGGATTTGCAAATCATTGTATTCTGTTTTTATTCACGTTTTACACAACATCCTAACTTCGCTGGAATTGGGGTTTGTACTTAAGAAACTGCACTTCAATCCAGGGTCTCTTAATAACTATTGACTGGTCTCCAATCTCCCATTCTTTTCTAAAATACTAGAGAGAGTTGTGTATCACCAACTTTCGACCCATAGAAGAAAACTATCTACAGTGCATCCGGAAAGTATTCACACCCCTTCACTTTCCCCACATTCTGTTATGTTACAGCCTTATTCCAAAATGGATTAAATTCCTTTTTTTCTCATCAATCTACACATACAATACCCCATAATGACAAAGCGAAAAAGGTTTTGTAGAAATTTAAAAAATAAAAAACTGAAATATTGCATGTACATAAATATTCACACCCTTTACTCAGTACTTAGTTGAGGCACCCTTGGCAGCGATTACAGCTTCAAGTCTTCTTCGGTATGAAGCTACAAGCTTGGCACACCTATATTTGGGGTATTTCTCCCATTCTTCTCTGCAGATCCTCTCGAGCTCTGTAAGGTTAGATGGGGAGCGTCACTGCACAGCTATTTTCAGGTCTTTCCAGAGATGTTCAATGGGGTTCAAGTCTGGGCTCTGGCTGGGCCACTCAAGGACATTCTTTCATTGTCTTGGCTGTGTGCTTAGGGTTGTTGTCGTGTTGAAAGGTAAACCTTCGCCCCAGTCTGAGGTCCTGAGCACTCTGGAGCAGGTTTTCATCAAGGATCTCTCTGTACTTTGCTCCATTCATTCATCTTTCCCTCAATCCTGACTAGTCTCCCAGTTCCTGCCGCTGAAAAACATCCCCACAGCATGATGTTGCCACCACCATGCTTCACTGTAGGGATGGTATTAGCAAGGTGATGAGAGGTGCCTGGTTTCCTCCAGACGTGACGTTTGGCATTCAGGTCAAAGAGTTCAATCTTGGTTTCATCAGACCAGAGAATCTTGTTTCTCATGGTCTGAGAGTCCTTTAGGTGCTTTCTGGCAAACTCCAAGCGGGCTGTCATGTGCCTTTTACTGAGCAGAGGCTTCCGTCTGGCCACTCTATCATAAAGGCCTGATTGGTGGAGTGCTGCAGAGATGGTTGTCCTTCTGGAAGGCTCTCCCATCTCCACATAGGAACGCTGGAGCTCTGTCAGAGTGACCATCGGGTTTTCGATCACCTCCCTGACCAAGGCCTTTCTCCCCCGATTGCTCAGTTTGGCTGGGCAGCCAGCTCTAGGAAGAGCCCTGGTGGATCTAAACTTCTTCCATTTATGAATTATGGAGACCACTGTGCTCTTCCGGACCTTCAAAGCTGTAGAGATTTTTTTGCACCCTTCCCCAGATCTGTGCCTCGATACAATCCTGTCTCGGAGGTCCACAGACAATTCCTTTGACTTCATGGCTTGATTTCTGCTCTGACATGCACTGTCAACAGTGGGACCTTATATAGACAGGTGTGTGCCTTTCCAAATCATGTCCAATCAATTTAATTTACTAGAGGTGGACTCCAATCAAGATGTAGAAACATCTCAAGGATGATCAGTGGAAACAGGATGAACCTGAGCTCAATTTTGAGTGTCATAGCAAAGGGTGTGAATACTTGTGTACATGCAATATTTCAGTTTTCTATTTTTAATAAAAGTATTGTGTGTGTAGATTGATGAGAAAAAAAAGAGGAATTTAATCAATTTTGGAATAAGGCTGTAACATAACAAAATGTGGGGAAAGTGAAGGGGTGTGAGTACTTTCCGGATGCACTGTATATGAACCTTCTCAATAAGCTTTCAGGGCCTGTCACTCCATTGAAACTGCTCTGATCAGAGTGGTGAACGATCTTCTACTTGCTATGGACTCTGTTCCTACCTCTGTGCTTTTACTAATGGACCTCAGTGCAACCCTTGATACCATTAATTACTGTATACTATTAGACATAATAGGCTGTAATTTTGATGTCTCTGATTTAGCTCTCTCTTAGCTTAAATTCCATTTGTCTGGAAGAACACAGTGTTTCTGCTATAATAATATTGCATCAAAATTCTCTAACATTAAATATGGCGTACCCCAAGTCTCGGATATTGGCCCTTTACTTTTCTGTCTTTATATTTCACCTCTTGGCAAAATTATACACAGTCATGAAATAAATTTCCATTGCTGTGTGTGGATGATACTCAGTTGTATGTGGCTGTAAGGGCTGATGATCATACTCAAATGACTAATTTAAAAGCCTGTTTGGCTACTGGGAAAATTTGAATATCACTAAATGTTCTTGGCCCTTCTAGACACCAATTTCATCAAGTAACAATAACAATCGACAACTCTGTGATTTCACAAATTGTGGCAGCTAAAAACCTTGGGGTTATGTTTGATCCCAGACTTTCCTTGGATAAGCACATTAAAGAAATCACCAAGACTGCCTTTTTTCACTTATGTAAAATAGCTATATTCAGTCTTTCTTGTCCATAGCTGACGCAGAAACTCCATGCAGACTTGATTACTGTAATGTTCTGTTTTCAGGTTCACCACATGCTAGTACTAAAAGTCTTCAGATGGTTCAAAATGCTGCAGCTAGGATCCTAACTAAAACTAGCAAACTTGACCATATTAGACTAATTCTTGCCTCCCTTCACTGGCTTCCTATCTATGTTAGATCAGATTTCAAGGTTTCTCTGCTGACTTGTAAAATCCTAAATGGGCTTGCCCCATCTTACCTGTCTGATCACCTTAAACCGTACATTCCGTCTCCAGTTCCCTGCTCTCGAAATACAGGGCTCCTGTGTGTACCCAAAGTTAAGAAGAAGTCAGCTGGTGGCAGGGCCTTTTCCTATCGGGCCCCGTTCTTGTGGAATAACCTGCCTGTTGCCATCAGACAATCAGAGACTGCTGAGTCCTTTAAATCCAAACTCAAAACTCATCTTTTTGCCTTAATCTGCAATTAGTTGTCTTTAAATTTAGTACTTCACAACCTGTATTGCATGGCAGGTCGGCTTCCATCTCAATTAATTTACCAAGCACTGTTCTGCTGACGAGATTATGGAGTATAGAGATTATTGACTATTGCAAAGTGTTCTCTTTTCTCATGTCTTTTCTCTCTCTGAATGATGTCATATCCTTGCTCTTCTCCTGTGTATGTGAATAGTGTGATGTGAGTCTCCCGTTGTGCACATGTAGTCTGTCCTCCCGGGTCTCCATGGTGATGGTGGTCATCACCTGGACACTGCTTGGCATCCTCCTCATCTCATTCTTCATAAATCTTATCGATCTATATAATTTTGTTATCCCTTTTCAATTTTATATCATTTTCTCTCTCCGATGTGTGACTAATGTTTTTTCTTGTCTCTTCTCCCCTGTATGGGAATGGTGTGATGTGAGCCTCCCCTGTGTGTATGTGTAGTCTGTCCTCCAGCCAGGTCTACATGGTGATGGTGGTTGCGTGGCTCAGGTCATAGGTTGTTTCTGGTGGCATCTGGATATTGCTTGGCATTCTCCTTATCACATTCTTCATGTATCTTATAATCCCATTATAATTATGTTATCCTCTTTCAAGTCTTGGGAGGGAGATCACCCCTCTGTTGCTGTTCCGGAGGTTTTTCCTATTTTTTTCTCTCTATTAAAGGTTTTTTTTCAGGGAGTTGTTCCTTATCCAATGCAAGGGTCTAAGGACAGGATGTTGTATTGCTGTAAAGCCCACTGAAGCACATTTGTAATTTGTGATATTGGGCTTAATAAATAGAATTGACTTGACTTGACATAATGGCACAGTGCCCTGAGTGCCTTCGAGGCAATAACTTTGCCATCCAATTGGACGAGTCCACAGACATGGTTAAAATGTGTAATTTATTCGCTTACATTTACTATGAATGGGAAAATGAGATAAGGGAAGACTCTTTATTTTGCAAAAAGCTCAAGACAACTACAATGCCAAAAGATGTTTTTGACACACTGGGCGATTTCATTCAGTCAAATGGAATAAAATGGGACAATTGCATTGGTGTGTGCACAGACGGAGCCGCAGCTTTAACAGATAGGCACAGCAGAATAGTTCTAAGAATAAAGGCTGTCGCTCACCATGCTGCCTCAACACACAGTGTCTGCACAGAAACGTGCTTGCCACCAAGGATTTTGATCCCGGCCTACATGACATTTTGAGAAATGCTGTGACTTGTGAAATTTGTTAAAGCGAGAGCCACAAGCTCTCACCTATTCACTGCACAGTGTGAAGAGATAGGCTCTGAGCATCATTCCCTGGTCATGCACACTGAGGTGAGATGCTATCCAGGGGTAAAATGTTGATTTGTCTCTTCAATCTGAGAGAGGAACTCCACATGTTTCTCTCTGACAAGAAACCAGAACTTGCAGTGCTCCTAAACGATAATAAATGGCTGGCTCAGCTGAGCTATCTCGCAGACCATTTTTGAGGAAACAAACTCAACAAAACAACACAGGGTGGAAACACAAACATAATAGTGCAACATGAAAGAGTGGAGGCATTCAAAAGAAAGCTAATACTGTTGAAAAGTCGAGCTTCATCAGGGAAAGCAGACAAGTTTGAGGAGTTGCATGCCTTCCTTCAGGAGAAAAAGATGGATTTCAAAACCATCAAATGCCAGGTGGGACTATCACAGGCAAATCTGCAATTGTGTGTATAGGCAAACAGATCAATGTAATTAATTTATATATTAATCAATAATGTATATTTTATAATATCTCCAGGTCACATCCCACTTGTCAGGGATAGTGGGCAAGTTTACTTTCCTGCATTAACTGAAGAGGAAGCAGCTTCACATCTAAGAACCCATTCACAGAGAACATTGAGGCCAGGCTACCAGAAACCTACTCATCCAGACTTTTGGAAGAACTGATCAAGATCTCTACTGACTCCACCATGAAATCTAGGTTCAATGAGGAGCACCTGGAAACATTCTAAACAGAGTCTGGTACCTAGTTCCCAGTAGTGCATGATGCTAGAGTAAAGCTGTTATTACCATTCAGCACCACATACCTATGTCAAGGAGTCTTTTCAGCCATGAAAACTATAAAAACAAAATACCGGGCCAGGTTTATACCTTAGGAAGATATGCATGTTGCTCTATCAAAGATCACCCCACGTATTGACAATATCATTAGCTGACAGCAGCAGCAGTGCTTTGTATTGAGGCTTACTGTAGGCCTGTTTATTCTAAGTGAAGGAGAACTCTCAGAACTGCTTATTGATTAGGCCTACTGATAAGTAAAGTTCTTCTTGGAATAATTATTGTTCATTCTTGAGAAATATTAACTTTAATAAACATTATTTCATAGCAAAAACACATCATCATTATAGATATAAGTTAAGAGGAGAGGATCTTTTCATTAGGGGGGGATCATGTAGGGGGATCCCGCAGTATTTTATTGGAAATAGGGGGGTCTTGGCAGGGAAAAGGTTGACAACCTCTGATCTTCTGATTTAAGATTTGCTGGCGGAGAAAGGACCAAAAGCACATGTGTCATACCAAAAGTGCAACAGCTAAATACCTTAGTTTTTTCTTGTTGTTTTTTTTTACTTTAAAAGTTTGTGGTTATATCCGTTGTGTTCTTTGTGTTGAATGTCTCACAAAGTCAAATTTGCATGTGTAAACTTGGCTTGCAAGAAAAAAAAAAGACTTGAAATTTAACTCAGGCTGTCTCGTGTCCTCTTCTGACCACAACCACTACTGGGGGCATGGCTTTTACAGCTGCTGCAAACCTCAGACTGAAATCAATGCGATGCTGAGATGCTGCATTTATACAAATTACGTATGTCTAGTTCTTGGTCACAGAAAGTTGAAGCAGTTCATCTGTACACAACGTTTACTGAGAGAAATGTTTCACCACTCATCTAAGTGACCTCTTCAGTCTAAACTGACTGCAGGTATCCCCAGCCCCTTATAAACAATACAGTTGCGCCACGACCGAAACCAATGTTTGGTTTCACTGGCAAATTGGCGTGACCATTAACTAGAGTTACAATGATCATGTGTACTATTCCCAGAGGATTAAGGAATAATTGCAATTACAGCATTGTAAGATGGCGACAGATGTACTCTTAACCCCCCCCCCCGGTTCAGGGGTGGTCGTTCCCTCTTTATGCTTTATGTAGATGGCCTCTTTGACTCCCCGTTCAAACCAGTGTTCCTCACTATCAAGGATGTGCACATCCTCATCCTTGAAAGAGTGGCCAGTGGTCTATAGATGTGTATAGACTGCGGATTCCTGGCCTGACGCATTAGCTATTCAGTGTTGTGCCATCCCCTTTGCCAATGTCTGATTGGTTTCCCCGATGTACAAGTCACGGCAATCTTCCTGGCACTTAACAGCGTACACTATATTGGTCCATTTGTGCTGGGGGACCCAATTCTTGGGGTGGACCAATTTCTGGCGCAGTGCGTTTTGGGGTTTGAAAGCAACTGAGACGCGGTGTTTGGAAAATACGCATCTCAGCTGTTCAGACACTCCCGCCATGCACGGAATCACCACTGGTTTACACTTAGGCAGTTGTTTTTCTCTCAATGATTGGCTGGTGCACTGAGCATCTTCCTGGCTTTGACAAATGCCCAGTTAGGACAACCACACTTATCCAGGGCCTGTTTAAAGTGGGATTTCTCCTCTTCCCCGACCGCTGTGTCGGTGAGGAAGTTGTCAGCTCAGTGGTACAGCGTCCCGATGACGCCTAATTTGTGCTCCAGTGGATGATGAGAGTCAAACCTTAAGGTTTATGGTAAACATCAACAGTCAAATGTCCCCCATCACCAATTGCATTTCATAGGCTAATCTGACATTTTGCACATCCTCCCTGGTGAACTTGATGTGGTTGTCCACCGAGTTGATGTGGCGGGTGAAATGTGTTACATCCTGAGATTTAATTCCAACACAGATGTCATCCACAAATCTGAACCAATGGCTAGTTGGTGACCCTGGATAGCACATCAGAACCCTCTTTTTCACTTCCTCCATATACAAGTTGGCCACTATAGGTGGAACTGAGGAACCCATAGCACACCCATGCCTCTGTCTATAGTACTGACCCCTGTATGTGAAGTACATGGACTGAAGAAAAAGCTTCAGGAGCAGACACACTTGGTCAGTGTTAAGGGTGGTCCAATTGCTAAGGGTGGGGTAATCTTGTAATTTCATATGGACTACCTCCACTGCTTCATCAACAGGAACGCACATGGAGACGTAACATTCTATGGAACCATTGTTTTGTCTGCCTCCATAATGACATCCTTCACCTTATCCTCAAATTCCATAGTGTTCTGAATGTGATGTTCATTACTACCTACCAACGGATTAAGAATAGATACAAGAAATTTAGAGATTACAGGTCAGTGTGTTAATTGCACAAACAATGGGCCGTAATGGCACATCCTGTTTATGTATCTTAGGTAACCTATAACTTCCCCTGGGTATAATCTATGGTATTAAATTCTGTCAATAGCATTGTCCTGTTCTAACAGCTTCAGACAATCTATCACCTTTTTCTTGTAACCACTGCCTGGACCTCATTTCAGGGGTTCATAAGTATTCATGTTGCTAAGTAATGTCATAACTTTCTCATGATAGTCTGTCTGGTTTAATATAACAGTGCATCTGCCTTTGTCTGCTGGAAGGATGATGATGTTATTGTCCTTACCGAGAGTCGTTAGAGCATTCCTCTCATCTCTGCTGATGTTGGATGGTGGCGCCTTCGCATTAATGAGACAGGCTGAAACTTTCGTCCACTGTTGCGCTGCTTTCGGGTCCGCAATGTTGTTTTTACGGATCGCCGATTCCGTGGCTATGATCAGTTCTACTAGCGGGATTTGCCTCAGCGTGACACCAAAATTCAGCCCCTTAGCTAGGATGATTTTCTCCGCCTGGGTGAGTTTTCTGTCGGACAGATTCTTAACCCACTTGTCCACATTGCTGGTGTGTGTCTGCCGTCCATCTCTCTGTCTGCCGCTGAGGGCGCCGTCTGTTGTCTGCTGATGGCGTGCAGCAAGTAGGTCTAACTTCTTTTTGTGCTTGGTTTTCGACTTTCCATGTTATGCTAAACAAACCTTCTCCGTGAACTCAAATATATGTTGGAAAGTGGGCTCATCTAGATGTGACGTGAGTCTCTGTTGGATCTGCTCCTCTTTGGCTTTCAAAGCGTTGATGGTAAAATTAGTTTGTCCCACCCATACGTTCGACAGCTGGCTCTGTGGCTTCTGGAGGATCTGGTTAGCTCAGCGGCCCATGACAAGTTTTCATTTGCAGACTATTAGGCGTAATCCCGCTCTGTCTGCACCTGAGGCTGAATCTCAGGTGGTTTTTGTAATCTGCAATTTCACTCACCGTTTGCTCGTACTTGTAAAAGTTTAAGGCCATTGGCCACTTATCTCATGATGTAAAAGCTGCGTTGTAAACAAGATGCACGCGCAGAACGTGTGGCAAAACATGGCCGAGAAACAATGTGCGCACCAATGAAACTCACAGATGAAAGCGTATAAAACTTAAAATTAGACGGAAAATTTGAGAAAATGACAATGGAATATGTCGAAGGTCTAAGCAAGGAAGACAGAAATCATTACGAGTCGAAACTTACCCTAAGCAGAGGAGAAACACTTCCCGATCCGTTTCTGAAGCTGAAGCTCATTGGACAAGTGATATCATGAAGTTGCCAAACATCGACTGGAGGGGTGTGACTGAACACCTCATGGACACACCTAGTCCATGGGCCAGACGATATTTCGGTACACCCAAGGTGGCAAAACTTACTTATAATTTTTGAAAGGATCCATGTCTGTAGATGATATTTTGGTATGATAACCATTCCTGAGTGGCAGCTGTATCACAGTTATCAGCTCATGAAGTTAACCACCCCCTAAAGTAAATTGCATTTTAGACGCTGGTGCATATCCTGGTTTAGCCTCATGGTCAGGACATTTTTCAATGTTCTATAATATTGTCTTTGGTATCATTTTAAAGGGGACCTTCTTAGCTTTCATTCAAGCCCTGTTGTGTATATTTCTCACAAATATAGCGGTCACTTGAGCTCTTCAACCCGTCAATAACACACATCTTTCTGCAATGTTCGCCTAAACTATATACTTTCTTTTAGCCCTGTGGCATCTAGGAATATCAGGGACACAAAACACAAAAACTGGAATACTCACAGGACTGTAAAGATTCAGGAAATGTATAATATACCCATACTATTTCATTGTGTGAGGTGATTGTGAGCCTTAAATGAGAACTAGACCAAAGCCAGTTAGGTCACAAACTGGTCTCTATACATTTGTTTAAATACACAATCAAAATACATGATAAAAAGGAATACCATAGTGAGGTAATGAACTATTTTAATAGTTTAAACAACATTGACATTTACATATACTTAGTCAATGATACTTGTAATCCCATATCATTAGTGGGTATATGTAATGGTAATGGGTAGGGTAATGGGTATATGTGAATATGGTTACATTATTGTTATCAAGCTCTGGGTAACCAAGTCCAGAATCAACATCCTGTGCATCAATAGACTACTACCACAGTAATACCATCAGAATCATCACACTGTCATTCATCAAACTGCTCGTTTCTCTCATCATCTGACTCCCCAAGTTCAAAGTCCAGTTCTGGACCATCCTGCTGTTTTTGGTTACTGCAGGTCTGTAACCTGCACATGTCTGTGCATGGAAGTCCATTTGACAGGCACATGCAGCTTGGCATTTTGCATGAATGCACACACTTGCATGTTAGCATTTCCAAGACCACATCTGGTGCAGGTGGGGAGCGCATCCAGTAAATGGCCAGCTTGCCTTCATCGTCTGTCCATCCATACTCAGTAGGGCTTGGCACCACAGGGTTAGCCTGCAGACAGCACTTCCATATTGCTGCCTGATAGTTGGCTCGTTGAACATGCATAAAGAGACAGTCTCTACATGGTGGCAGCTGGCTGGACTCAACCTCTCCCCTTTTGGTGCAGAAGAGCTGGTAACGCAGTTTGTTAACCTCAGCAGTGCTGCTATTAGTAACATACATCCGACAGGTGAACTGCTCAATTTTCTGGAACAGCTCATCACTCACATTCCATGTCTGTCCCAGTTGACTAAAAGTCTCTTGGCAGGAAGTGTGCTTTCTCACTATCTTCAGGGCATTCAGCTTCCCTCGACCAGCGAATGCACTGACAGTGTCGCAGCCTGTGAAGGCATGTAAGCCAATTAGGCTGTCACAGATGCTGTCTCCAAGTGAACTTGCCAGTTTGGTGATGTCGACAAACCGTGTGCGGTTCTGAGTCCCACACTTCTGGTAGATGGGACAGGTGACGTCCTTCTGGAAGCCAAGACAAAGCACCATGACATCAGTGTCCTCAGCTGTGATGATAACTGACTTTGAGCCCGCATTTGCTGCATGCAATGCATGCAGGAGCAGACGGGTGTCAGCTTCTTCATGTGTGGAGTGCAGTTCTGCTGCTTCCTCACACCCATCTTCTGTCAACTTGTAGCAGGTTTCCTCACAGGTCATGTACAACACCTTGCCATGCAGCATAGCTCTGTATCGTGGGAGTTTCCACTCTTCCACCAGAAACTTGATGAGACTGGTCTTGTTGGAGGAACTGCACAGAAATTTTCTCCACTGCTGGACGTGGTGTCCCCCTGCAAGATTCTTGTACTGGAGAGTGATGTCTCCACCCCGGTTCAGTCGTTCAGCATCTTTGATCAAAGTCTGGTGATAGACATCAAAAACAACATCAATCCTCCCACTCTGTGCTCCCTCATGGAGGACCTGGGTCAAGGCTGACTCTGCCACCTGTGCAAAGGTTTTGTTGTTGCCATTCATTTTTTGGACCAGGCTCATCCCATCAATGATGGAAGTAGATGGGATTGGGATGTCTTCTGCAGGAGATACATTCTTTTCAAGCTCTCTGGCAAGTGCAGCCTTGTTTGTTTTTCGTAAGGACCCATCAGCATTTGCCAGTGCCCATGGTAGTGGGCCCAATGGGTAGGCAAGGACATCCTTCAGATTCACCTTCCTGCTTTCAGCCACCAGGATCATGTGACTGAAAAGGTTTCTATCTGCCTTCAGAACCACATCCTGTGCTTTCTTTCCATGAGCTTGTTTTGTGCTGACATTGGAGAATGTTTTCAGACTTTGCTTGGTCATCTTGTCGTGGAATTTCACAGGTGGTGGGTCTGCATCTAACCTTGTTTGCTGGAATGCTTGGTAGGCCTCTTCTCCTTTCTCAAGAGCTCTCAAGAGATCTATGGTCACATCAGGTGGAGCCATGTTGCCAGTGGAGAGGCTAACCAAATCAATCTCATCAGGGGACATAGGATTGAGCCAGTTATTCTCCATAAGGTCCATGAGAGACTGGACATCTGCTTCATCTCTCTTGATCCTTGGACTCTGTAGATCTGGATGAGACCATTTGCACCTGCCTTGACCTGTCAGGTCTCTCAGCTGTCTGAGGTACATGCTTCTATACTCAGCTGTGAGATAATATTTGGTCACAGCTCCTGGCTTCAAGCTGAATCCCTTTGTCCCTCCAGCTGTTTGGGTGTCTTTGTTCACCGTTTCTTCTATAGCTTGGTCAACAGGGATTCGGCCAAAGGGATTGGTGGAGCCCAGTTGGACTGAGATGCCTCCTTCCATGAATTCTGTGTACACATCTGGGTGTGTGATGGGCAGCTCAGACATCTGGGCGTAGTAGTAGGGGAGGTAGCGTGCATAATTCATCCTGTCATAAGCAAAGCACCATGGGATCATTGCTCGAATGCTAGCCAAGTGTAGCATCCAGTCTCCCTCTCTGGATGCTCGGATGAGCCCCAACAAGATTTCAACCATGTCCAAATAGGACATCCAGAAGTTCGAGAGGCTGCCGTTTCCACCTCTAAGGAACTCACGGTAGACTTCAAATAGATCCATGATGCGTGTACAAGAGCTGTTCTCGAGGACCTCCTTCAAAGCATGTTGTGAGACTTCTTTCCCAAGGCTGTCAATGGTCTTCAGTGTCTCATTCAGGTGAACCATGTCATTCCTGTGAGTTTCTTCCAACCAGGACAGGAAACCATTCAAGGTCAGTCGCATGAGAGCCTCATACAGGAGCTTGTGTAGTCGCACTGCCCTGTTGTACTTGCGGCCATCCATAACACCAGCAATTGAGCCTTCTGCAATCATGCCAGACTCAATGCAGAGGTCTTTGAGTCCAGCATCTTGGAAACGCTTTCCTATTATTGCCAGCAGTGTGCAGATGGTGTGGAATACCCCAAGCCTAACGATGACATCATGGAACTTGTCATGGTGTTTCCATGTGATCTCGACAGCCTTCGCATACAGGGCTTGGTCAAAGACACAGACAATCTTCCTCAGGCCTAAGCACTGCATGATGCTCAGTGACTGGTTAAGCACCTCGTTGACAGTAGACATTTGTGTCGCTGGAGCATTGATGGTAGGCAGATAGCCTATATTGTCGGGGATGACCGTCATCTCTCCTCGAGTCAGGATGTTGAAGCCTGTCCAGCTGCTGACTGACTGTTCTTCTTGTTGGGACATGCGTGCTAGGACCCAAAGAAGGTTTTTCTCTCTGGCAAGCTTAGTATTGGCTGCAGTATCGGCATCTGACTTTTTGCTTTGTGGTGGCCCTACCCGTTGTCCAGCATTGTAAGTTGGTAACATTGGTGGGGGTCCATCAATGCTTCTCTTCTTTGTTTTGGGAACAGTGGGCATGGGTTGGACAGGAAGTGGGTTGACTGGCTTTGCTTGCACAGCAATCCCATTGACTCTGTGAGATGTTCCCTCACCACTGACAGTTTCTTCAAGACGGTCGATATTGTCCCAGGCTAAAGTTGTGAATATGCCAGGATGGATGTTAGCTGGAAGGGCAATGCCACTCCCTGATGATGAGAGTTTCTGGAGACACAGGGCAGTGTTGATCTCTTCCATCTGTGAAAAGGACACACTGTGACCAAGTCGGTTGAGGATGTTTATCAACTCTACATTTCCTGTCAACGATTTGACACTGAATGGCAGAACAATGTGCTTGGAAGGCTTGGTATTTCCACATGTCACTGCATATACTATGTCATGGCCAAATGACTGCAGAAGGCACTGCACTCTCTGGGATGCATGATCAGGATCATTTGAGCCTGTGAGTAGAGAGTACAGGAAGATAATGAGCAACTCTGGAATGGTAGGACATTCTGCTTCTGGTTTGACTTCAGGCGGCCAGGTTTGAGGAACATCTTGACTTTTAATGTCTGCTCTCAATTTGATGGCTGCTTTGGCTATAACATCTTGTGCACTGACACTTTTCAGGGTCTGCAGCTCCCTTTTGAGAGACTGATTTTCTTTGGCAAGTTCCCTCATGGACAAGTTATCGGGATAGAGGAGGAATTTTCCTTTCTCATCAGGGAATATCTGCAAGGCTCCAGCAAACTCACTCTCCAGGTTTCGCCTTATGTGCTTCTTGGTTGATTCCTTGACTTGGGCAATGCCTTGGGAGTTCATTGAAGCTACCAGTCTAGAAGAGAGATCAGTCATTGTCATCACTTGAGGATTGCCAAAAAGCTCCATCCTGATGAAGAGGAACAGCTCATTGTATGCCTTATTCACAGCAGCTTCATACTGGGCTGCAGCATCATCATCTTCATTGCTGGCAACCTCTCCTTTGGAAACCTCTTCTTTGGTGTAAAGTCTATAGCATGACCTGTGGTAGTGCCCTTCAGCTGCTACAAGGTCTCTACTCACAATGGCAAGGATTCTGCTGTCCCTTTTCTTCGTGGCTGCATCAGCTCGCAGTTCTCGACACTGCACCAGTACTTCTCTCGTATTCTGTCTCTTGGAATATTTGCTGTTTTTCTGACAAAATATGCACTCTGCATCATAAGTCCTAGATGTACTTGGAGCATGTCGAGCTACTCTCTTAGATTGTTTCTCTTCAGCAGAGACACAACTTTTCTTTTCTTTTGCAAGGAGGCCATCAAGAATTTGCTTCATAGTGAAGATACTTTCTGTGGTAGTAGATTGCTGGAATCTGTCCCTCAGGAATGTCTTTTGCCAGTTTCAAAACTGGTGCATGATTTCATATCCGAGCTGCCCTGAGCAGAGTTCTCCATGAGTCGACACTTTGTAGTGAAACCAGCTTATCTGTATCATCAGAACAGTGGATAATGCACTCCACCCGTGGGCGCTTTGGTATTGGGTAAAAACTTGCTTGTTCACCAGTGGCCATATTCAGTCAGTTTTCACCTGCCACATACAAACAAATACATGTAACTTAGGTGTATGAACACTACTAAAACAAAGTTTACTTTGCTTCACCAGCGTCATATTACCATGATTTATCTTACATAGCCACACATAGATACATTACCTAGTTGCTATGCAACAGCTGTATTTTGTCCACATGAGGCCGCTAAAATCAACACAAGATGAAAGTTCCTCGTAGCCACTTTAACTAATCATATTAACATATACATTAAAAGAACATGCTAGCATTATGGGAAATTAGCTTACAATCTTCTCCAGAGTGAGACAAGAAGATAGATACCAGTTTCCTCTATATGTGTTTAGTAGAAAGCTATCTGGCTGCACGTTAGCCTAGCTTAGCACAATGAATGGAAGTACACAGTACTGGTTATCCTTGGTTGTTGGCCAACTAAGAACTGTCCCAGAGTTTAAGCTAGGCTAATCAGTGCCAGGGGTGTTGAAATGCTATATTCGTAAAAATCTGGGCAAATACACAATCGTGAGAGGCACAGAAACAGGTTTCCTGAAAGAAAAATGAAATAGCTGCTCATTTGGAAAGGTTATCATGTATTATTTTACTTCTGTTAGTGTACCAAATAAAATGGCACCAGTGAAGTTGTGTCACCTTGGGTGATATCGATATCTGGTCTGACCCATGGACTAACTGGCTTTGGTCTAGTTAGTTTCTTAGTAATAATGCCCTTCTAATTTAAGGTTCACAATCACCTCACACAATGAAATAGTATGGGTATATTATACATTTCCTGAATCTTTACAGTCCTGTGAGTATTCCAGTTTTTGTCTTTTGTGTCCCTGATATTCCTAGATGCCACAGGGCTAAAAGAAAGTATATAGTTTAGGCGAACATTGCAGAAAGATGTGTGTTATTGACAGGTTGAAGAGCTCAAGTGACCGCTATATTTGTGAGAAATATCCACAACAGGGCTTGAATGAAAGCTAAGAAGGTCCCCTTTAAAATGATACCAAAGACAATATTATAGAACATTGAAAAATGTCCTGACCATGAGGCAAACCAGGATATGCACCAGCGTCTAAAATGCAATTTACTTTAGGGGGTGGTTAACTTCATGAGCTGATAACTGTGATACAGCTGCCACTCAGGAATGGTTATCATACCAAAATATCATCTACAGACATGGATCCTTTCAAAAATTATAAGTAAGTTTTGCCACCTTGAGTGTACTGAAATAGGAAATTTTGGGCTCTGGCCCATGGACTAACCAAGTAGATTTACCAAAGAATCAATGAAGGCATACAAGTCTCTAGAAGCATACGATTACTTTGTTGGTGGACATGTCCGAGTTTGCTTTTACCATCCATTATCGAAGGAAAACAAGTTTTGCATCATCACATCAAAGGTAAGCCCTCGTCGTTTAATTGTTTGTACGGCTGAATTGTTTGTATTCAACAAAAGTTAAATTATTTGTACGGTTATGAGAGCGAGGCGGGAGTCAAATTATGAACTCAAACATCCTGACACAAGAAAGCTGATGGAATCGTTGTCAAACTTGAGGAAGGCTAGGCATTAACAACTCAAACTTTGGTTTGGCAGTTGCTCTACTAGGACAGTACCACATTTAGAGCTGTTTATAGCTTGCGTATGTTCAATCTACTACTGCTACTTTCAGCTGTTCCTGTTAGGGGTCGCCACAGTGGACCATCCATTTCTATTTCTTCCTGTCATCTGCATCTTCCACTGTCACACCGCCACCTGCATGTCCTCCCTCACCACATCCCTAAACCTCCTCTTTGGCCTTCCTCTTTTCCTCTTCCCTGGCAGCTCCATATTCACATATGTTCAATCACAATACTTATCTGTGTAAGAAACGGATACATACCAGATATGAAATGTTCTGCGCAAATCTTTGCGTTTGATATTTGCTCTTCTGACCGCATCTTCCAGTCCTACCGACGGATCACATGAATCCACACCCGTCTTCGTTTTTCGATTGGAATTTTCCCTTTCAGCACGCGATAAAAATGCAGAAGCTTGTTTTTTACCATCTTTACGATTTGTACAACAGACAGCGCAACAACTGTGAGGCATTACGTTTCGTTTTAAATCAATTTCTCCGTGATGATTGTTCGAAATGAACGTAGTAACGTTTACAAACACAAGACTCGTGACCCCCTTTTGCCTCACAGTCTGCGCACGCACATTCGGCGCATGTAAACAAAGGAATACGCCTATCCTCACCAAAATGAGTCAACATGTATTTATTTATGCATGCTCAATAATCCAGGTAAGGAAATCACAGAACGTTGAATCAGTTCATCTGGACTCAACGTTTATTGAGAGAAACGTCTCAATAAACGTTGTGTCCAGATGAACTTTCTGCGATTTCCTTACCTGGATTACTGAGCATGCATAAAGACACCTAGTTCTTGGTGTCTGAGAGCCCATATAGTATGTACTTCTCTCTCTCTCTCTCTGATTCAGTCAATTTTGCTCTCTCTCTCTCTCTCTCTCTCTCTCTCTCTCTCTCTCTCTCTCTCTCTCTCTCTCTCTCTCTCTCTCTCTCTCTCTCTCTCTCTCTCTCTCTCTCTCTCTCTCTCTCTCTCTCTCTCTCTCTCTCTCTCTCTCTATCCCTCTACTCTTTGTGTGTCACCTTCTCTTGCTCTCTTCTGTCCCCTTTCTCTCCCCGCCCCACAATGTCGCTAGCTCTCCCTCGCTGTGTAAATCCTCTTTTATCCACTCCCAGTGATGGCTCCCTGCATCCCACTCCCTTGTCCTGTCACTTTGGATATTTGTTTTAGCTTAACCCCTCACACCCGCTCCTTTCCTCGGCTTCTCCCTTTCTCTCTCTCTGTCAAGCCTGTTTCACTCCTCTCTCACCCGTCTCCCATCTCATTTTGTTTCTGTCAGTCTGTCTTCTTTTTCCCCCATCAAATACAATTCTTCTCCCCCTTTCCCCCCTCCTTCTCTCTCTGTTCTCTGCTATCATCTTTTACTTCCCTCTGAAGGCTGCGACATCAATTTTAACTGGCGATGTAGCGTCTGGCCCAATGAAATCTCTCGTGCTCTCGCTTTCTCTCTCTCTCCCTCATTGTGCAGAAACAGAGGGAGAAGGGGCCCAGTGAGCCACCAACCAACCAGTCAATTCCCGTAGATGACACGCGTGTTTGTGCCGCCCCGATTGCCGTTTGCTTTCCATCTGAGGGATATATTGAGCTCTTGACCCCTCTCTTCTTCCTCACTTGCTCCCTCGCTCTCCCTTTTGCTCGCTCTGCTGCTTGTTGCCCCAGCCTCTGCAGATTATGTTAGCACTGTACACAGCAAGAGGCCAAAGTGTAGGAAAGTTGATTTAAAATTCTTTTTTTTCTACACACCCTCTATCGGTAAAAGTAATCAGCATCCATTCCCCTATGGAGAAATCAGTACTATAGCGTAGTTACACAGGTACTCAGTGGAGGCTTCTCTAAGACCAAAAAAAGAAAAACAAATATATTCACCCATTATCCAAACCGCTTATCCTGCTCTCAGGGTCGCGGGGATGCTGGAGCCTATCCCAGCAGTCGTTGGGCGGCAGGTGAGGGGACACCCTGGACAGGCCGCCAGCCCCCCCCCCCACCACCACACACACACACACACACATTCACACCTAGGGACAATTTAGTACGGCCGATTCACCTGACCCTACATGTCTTTGGACTGTGGGAGGAAACCGGAGCCCCTGGAGGAAACCCATGCAGACACAGGAAGAACATGCAAACGCCACACAGAGGACGACTGGGGACGACCCCCAAGTTTGGACTACCCCGGGGCCCGAACTCAGAACCTTTTCACTTTGAGGCGACTGCGCCACTGTGCTGCCCCCAAACTTATATATCATGTAAAATATTTTTATGACGTCAAAGTATTACCACATTGTGTGATAGTGTCATGAATAAGAAGAACGACTAAATACAAATCTAAGCAGCCCAATGGATATCTGTATAGATTAGTGACTGGATATTTATGGATTACAACACGTTTTTTTGGGGGGGGGGTGATTATTTTCCCCCTTTTTCTCCCCAATACGCTTTATGCATAACTGTAGTCCACTGACGTCCGGTTTTTACTGCAGCGGTCATACCAGTTTCCTGTTTGCTGGCATGTGCTATTGACAATGGCATATTTTCTCGATGTCTGCAAGATTTACCATGGAAAAATGTCAACCACATGCACACAACTGTTGACAATCTTTCACCTGCACCTACCAGCAAATGGGTAGGGTTAGGGTTAGCCGTCTGCCGGGCCGGGCCGGGGGGGGGGCTGCAGACTACCACATGCCTCCTCTGACACATGTGGAGTCGCTAGCCGCTTCTTTTCACCTGACAGTGAGGAGTTTCGCCAGAGGGACGTAGCGCATGGGAGGATCACGCTATTCCCCCCAGTTCCCCCTGAACAGGAGCCCCGGCTGACCAGAGGAGGCGCTAATGCAGCGACCAGGACACATACCCACATCCGGCTTCCCACCCGCAGACACGGCCAAATGTGTCTGCAGGATGCTCGACCAAGCCATAGGTAACATGGAACTCGAATCTGCGATCCCCGTGTTGGTAGGCAACGGAATAGACCGCCACGCCACCCGGACACCCCTATAACCCATTTTTACGTGGCCCGCAAAGCAGTGCTTCACCTTTCCTAGTCGTTGAGACGCTCTCAGTAAGTGTTCAACCAGTGGACTCAGAACACCAGTCAGGTTGCCTTGGTTGGTGAGAAGAGGCCTTGGTGTGCATCAATGAGCGAGACGGAGAGATTTATTTCAATAAAGAACAGCGGCTTAATTTCGTTTTCTTTGAAGTCAAAAGTAGAGATGCATCGATTGCAATTTAACCCTCGGCCAATTCCAATTTCTGATTTTCTAAAAGTCTGACCTGCCGATTCTGGTTTTGGCCAATCCCCTTTTTCTCAGAACTATAACTGACAACATCCACAAACACTTCTGTAACTTTCCTTTAATGGAAATTCCAGTTGTATGTTCATACTAAAACAGGCAGGAGTACTAACCCTAACTCGCATGTCTTTTTTGATGGTGGGGGAAGCCAGAGCACACCCACCACAGACACAGGGAGAACATGCAAACTCTACACAGAGCACGGCCTGGGATGACCCCCACCCACCCACAAGGTTGGACAACCCTGGGGTTCGAACCCAGGACCTTCTTGCTGTGAGGCAACAGCGCTAACCACTGGGCTACCGTACCACCTGCTGGCCTTAAAGGCTGCATTACAGTAAAGTGAGACAGTTTTCTGAACTTATTCCACTGTTTTAGGGAAATGAACAATGAGTATCTCTACCTGCTGCGTCATCAGATGCACATTTCTAACAGCCATTTCTCTTGTGTGTACATATCGTATGAAAACACCCTCAGTTATCCCCAAAATACTGCCATGTTGTCGACGTCCAGGTATTCAGTCAAAAATACGGTGATAATTGATTTTGTCAACATCGGCCAGTCTCCCTCTATTCCTCCTTTACCTACCTGTCACCCCCCACCACTTGCTCTCTCTCAAAGTTTCTTACTTTCTCTTCCTCTCGTCGGCTCTCCCTCTCCCTCTCTCCCTCCCTCTCTTCGTCTGTCTCTCCTCCTCCTCTCTCATGTCTCAGAGGAGGATTCACTAACAGGGTACTTGACAGGAGAGATGAGCGCGGTGAGAGTGGCCTTTTCCTGGTGAGTCAGCTCGTCACCCACGGCTAATTAAATATCGCTGCCGAGCACTCGAGTCTCCCTCACCCCCTCTAATTATCCTCCCTTTGTGACGGTTTCTTCTTCCCTCCACTGCACTCTCTCACTCCTGACTCTTCCTCCGTCTACCTAGTCTCTCTCCCCCCCCCCGCTCTCATGAAGTCTCTCTCACTAATTTGTCCTCTTCCTCTCTCTTCGTCCTCTCTCTTATTCCTCTCAATGTTTCCCCCCCTCTCTGCTGTGGTTCCCAGCCACCGCCTTGAACTCCTTACACTCAAATTAACCTTTTGCTATAACAATCACACGAGGGGGCATCAAGTCTCGCGTGCGTGTGTGTGTGTGTGTGTGTGTGTGTGTGTGTGTGTGCGTGTGTAAGAGGGAGAGAGAGAACGCGTGCATGCGACTGCATGTCCATAGGGTCACTTTAAGCCCCTGTCCATGTAATTGTGAACTTGAGTCTTAAATGAGTTGCGCTTCCCAGAGCTGATGGTGTAATCATGAGCGGGGGGGGGGCAGGGAAAGGGGGGGGCATGGAAGAGCATGAGCGCGCCAAAGATAGCGGAGAGTGAGAGAGTGAGAGCATGCTAGAGGAAGATGGAAAGGGAGGAAGAGGATGAAAGTGAGATAATGGGAAAGCAGAAGAGTGGCGAGAGAGAGAGAGAAGATAACGGTAGAAGATGTTGAAAAGGAAAGATGAGATGAGAAGAGAGAGGAGAGTGACAGGAAGAGTAAAGGGGAAGGGGGAGAGAAGCGAGAAGGGTAAGAGGGTAAATGAAGGGGCAAAAGGGAAGGGAAAGTGGAGAGGAGAGAGAGAGAGCGTGAGGAGAGAGCAGATATTGGGTTTTGCAGAGAAAAGGGAAAGAAGAAAAAACGAAATTTGCTACTTAATCAGTTCTCTCTTTCATTTCAGTTCCATTCATTTTCGGTGCCATGTACATTATTGGCATGGATGTGGAGAACTATTGATCACCAATCGTTTTAATCACCAATACTTTTAATCAACAATGCTTTTTGTTTGTCTTTCAGTAGGTAGACTACTGTAAACCCAATTAACCTCCCCATTCGTCTTCTGTCTTCTCTCTCCCTTTCCATCTCCCCATCTTGGTACCTCTCCCTCTCTTTGCTCATCTCCTGAACACCCCT
The DNA here is from genome assembly GCF_029633865.1 of Lampris incognitus. Classification (NCBI taxonomy): domain Eukaryota; kingdom Metazoa; phylum Chordata; class Actinopteri; order Lampriformes; family Lampridae; genus Lampris; species Lampris incognitus. The sequence goes on from NC_079211.1 coordinate 107,875,688, forward strand.
CCCCTCCTCTCCTCCACCTCGTCTGTCTATCATGATTAGAATGGAGCTGGCTGGGAACGCGCCTCCACGGGGAAATGATGTATCCACAGAGAACGGATCCACCATCTTCAGACGCTCTTCTAAAAGACATCTCGCACCCCAGAGGAAATACTTCAGCCCCATTTCTCTCTCTTCTCTCTCATATTCTCTCGTTCTCTCTCTTTATTTGTATCCATCTCCTGTTTTTTCCGCTCGAAATATCTAAGAAACTCTCGCTCTCTTCACCACATTTACTTTATTCTCATCCCCAAAGGATCACTTCAATTCTCTTTCCCTCTCCCATTCTCTCGGTCTCCCTCTATAACTCTCTATCAGTCTTCCTGTCTCGTTCTTAAAAGCCAATTTTGGAGGTCTGATGTCAAAAGTGTAAGGGAGGTTGAATGCTCAAGTTAAGCTGCCAAAATGAACACCTAAGCCCGTCGCCAGCAATCTAGTGTTCCTCGCTCGCCCTCCATTTCCCGAGTCACAACTGAGAAGGTTGCAAAAGCCACGAGTATGCTACTGTAAAAGCCTCCTCTTTAGTAGATCCAGTAGATATTACACATTAGTACTGCAGACCAGGGGCGGATTTTCCGAGGGCGCGGGGGGGGGCTGTTACACCGAGGCCCACAACATGTAGGGGGCCCAGGAACATTGCACGTTGAGCCCATGGACCTATGGTACAAGAGACTATTTGACATTATTACCTAATGTGGGAGTACTCTGGGACCAATATAGTATTGCAGGCAGCGCTTATATTTCATGGTTACGCTGATGATTTCTGCTCACCAAAAGTCACAACACAGCCTAAGCCACCATCAAAGACCCATCCACTGAGACTAGAATAAAGTCATTATTACTTTTAAATTTCTGTGGGAAATGTTATTTCATCTCATTATGATGCCAATCACATGATTTCTACATCCATGAGTGTTTATTCTGTCCAGCTACTTTAGCTGTGGAAGTTAGCTAGCAAGTGAAAAAAATACTGTAACGTCTCAAAGTGAGGAGGAGCAGGATGTTTTCTGGATATAAATACAAAAGTGGGGCACAGAAAAGGAAATGTGATCAATTCATGCGCCCGGGCCCATGATCACTCGCTTCCACCAGCGCTGTAGAAAATGTCTTCTCGAGTTAGCACATCATAAGTAGCATGACAAACTTCGAGTTACCAGACTGGTTTATGCACCTTTCAAACAGCCAGTGGCTCATATGACAGGGGGGCTCATCCGGGTGCCAATGAACACCTGTACACGATTGTTCTCTTCTTCTGTTATTTCCCCCCCGTTTTTCTCCCCAATCGTACTTGGCCAATTACCCCACCGTCCCGGTCGCTGCTCCACCCCCTCTGCTGATCCGGGGAGGGCTGCAGACTACCACATGCTTCCTCCGATACATATGGCATCACCAGCCACTTCTTTTCACCTGCCAGTGAGGAGTTTCACCAGAGG
>NC_079211.1:107882156-107902156 GCF_029633865.1 Lampris incognitus
GGTATTAAAGCACAGTGTGAGACATGTCACTCACTCATTCAGTATTACAGTCCATCTGTCAGTCTGCCTGCACGCTTCTAATCACAGCGTCCATCACCTGGCATCAGGTGTGTCCTCAGGCTTAACAACTCACATGTAGACCTGTGAGGCAAAAAAGATGCGGTCTTTGTTAAAGGTCCCATCTCATCGCTGGACTGTACTCTACCTTAAAGAAGAAGGGTTTGGAAAAAAAATGTATAATATATTATTTCCTCTTGACCTGTCAGATGTTACAAGAAATAGTCTGGTAACTAGCTAGTTGTCAAGACATTAAGAATAAAGAAATTCACACGGCAGGAATAATGACAACTGATGCAGGATGCCAGGAGTGGGACGGAAACTACTTTCACAATAACTAACAAAGTATTTCTAGAAAACTGTCATATTTATTTATATATATATAGAAAGTCCTTCTAGAAAACTGTCATATTTATTTATATATATATATAGAAAGTGCCCGGGTTACAAACGAGTTGCGTTTTTGAGTCTGTTGCAAGTCAAATTTGTATGTAAGTTGAAACAGTTAAATTTATAGTTCATACCTAGCATCGATTAATTAATTGTCTTAGCATAAAACATCATAAATATAATAACGCAGTAATAATAATGAATATAACTACAGTAAGGCATTTATAATTGAGAGAGAATGTGTACCCCTTACAAAAAAGTAGTTTATTCAAGTGTACTATTAGTATATATTTTTTTTTAAATCAGTGAGAATACTTTCAGTATACTTTTTAAGTACTTAGAGATATACTAAACAAAATTATACTTAAGTATACTAGTACATATATCTGAACTTTACTTGAAGTTTACTTAAGTTCACTCAATAAAATAAACGTCAAGTATACTGATTTTTTATAAGGATATAAAAATAATAAAGAAAAATTTCTTAAACTGTTTGGATAGAAAAGATAATTAAAGGTTAACACTTACTTTCGTTCCAACTGATGTCTTGCAAACCGGAAAGGGCCTTGATTGACGTAATTAATTGGAATATTACGCCGATTTTGGTCCTCTAACCAAATTACCAATAGCCTTTCCATTTCGATAATTAAACCACTACGTTGCTTAGTGATAATTGTCGCTTTCATTGGGACAGAGCCTTTTACATACTCCATCACTCTCCCCTTGTCCTTGATAATTGTCCCGATCGTTGATCGACTGTAGCCTAACGCTTTTCCAATGTTTGTTGGCGTTTCACCTCTCTCTGAACGCTTTACTATTTCCACTTTCGTTTCAATCGTGATCGTTTTCCTTTTCTTCGACGCATCACCATCACTTGCGTCAGATTTACGCTTTGAAGCCATGATTACGAGGGTAAACGCACGAAAAATTTTAATGAAAACGCAACGCACACAACTACTGCGGGGAGCAATTAATAAATTTTTCAAAGTCATTTATAAAGCAATAGGCGACAGATTTTAACAGTTTAGTAGGGATGGAGTCAAGGCTTAGGCGCTGAATTATTTCCTCTAGATCTCTAGGGTTAACAGGTGAGAATGTAGACATTGAGCTCATGGCAATATACATTGGTGTGATGGTGAGATGGGTGTAGATCTATTGTTGCAAGAAATTAATATATTATCTCTGGTATGAGAAACTTTTTCTTGAAAAAAAAACAGAAAATTTATCACATTTGGTTGTAGAGAGAAACTCATGAGGGATATATTTGGAGGGATAAATCAGTTTGTCAACTAAAGAGAATAAGAAAGAGACATTATTCTGATTATTATTGATCAATTTAGAAATATAGGACTGCCTGGCAGATTTCATATCATTGTTATAACGGTAGAGAACCTTTTTATAGATTTCAAAATCAGTTTGTAATTTATCTTTTCTCCATTTCCGTTCAGCTCCTTGCCAGATTAATTTTACCATCTGTAAATTTTCACTATTTCTCCAAGGTGCTTTTGGTGGTCCACAGTTTTGGCTGTAGCAACATGATCAATGATCTGAGACATAACAGTAGAGAAATTGTCCACCATGGCATCACATGATGGCGAGGTGAGTAATGTAAACTTTGAAAATTCATTAATAAATATATTAGCTGTATTAGCATTAAAGTAACATTTGATAATGACTCTATCAATATTCATTTGTTCACAGAAGCATTTAACATCAAACACTATGCAATAATGATTGGAAATTTAAACATCCAGACAGCTGTTATTGCAATATCAAGACCCTTGGAAAAGACAAGGTCATGTGTGTGACCCTTTGTATGGGTAGACCCAGTGACATGTTGTTTGAATTCAAATGATTCTAATAAACAGATGGATGGTTGTGTGTCTGAGTTGTTGCTATTGTCAGCATGAATATTGAAATCACCCAATATGATAATGCTGTCAAAATCAATTATGGTTTTAGATAACAGCTCATCCAATTTTCCCCGAAAAACCCTATTTCAGTTTAGGAGGATCATAGACAGTGAGAAGAAGTACCACAGGAGATATGGGTTTTACAACTAGACCTAACTATTCAAAACTCAGATAGTTGCCAAAAGACACAGATTTACAACTAAAAGTATTGCTACACACACACACACACACACACACACACACACACACACACACACACACACACACACACACACACCATAATAGAACGCTGACACACTTAACCATACCAAGGTCAACAAAGTTCTGCTACACTTACACCACACGTTTCTCGGTACAAAATGCAATTTCTTACCGTACAACTTCATCTTTGCCTCATACATCCATCTTCATTGTCTTACTGGATGCAAAATCCTTTATAATGTCTTTAAAGTCCATCTGTTTAGCCAGTTCACACTCAGTGGTAAGTTATTGCTTGTATTTAGGATGAACATTATTATTGCTGGGTGGCACGGTGGCACAGTGGTTAGCATTGTTGCCTCACAACAAGAGGGTTCTGGGTTCGAGCCCTGGGGTAGTCTAACCTTGGGGGTCGTCCTCTGTGTGGAGTTTGCATGTTCTCCCCGTGTCTGCGTGGGTTTTCTCCGGGTGCTCTGGTTTCCTCCTACAGTCCAAAGACATGTAGGTCAGGTGAATCGGCCATACTAAATAGCCCCTAGGTATGAATGTGTGTGTATGTTGGCCCTGTGTGATGGCCTGGCGGCCTGTCCAGTGTGTGTCCCTGCCTGCCGCCCAATGAGTGCTGGGATAGCCTCCAGCATCCCCGCGACCCTGTGAGCAGGATCAGCGATTCGGATAATGGATGGATGGATTATTATTGCTGGCTTACATGCCCCTCCCATCAGTGGCTGGGCTCCAGAAAGCTTTTCCCCTTTTCCCCCTTATGGGCGGTCTGGAAGTATGAACCTGTGACAGCTGGACAGTGAGCTTGTCCAGTCAGCTCAGGATACACCAGATGAATCTGTTTTACCTAGCTTATCTATAATTATCCCCTCGCCTCTGGTTACCGTGTCCAAGCGCTACCTTTCTTGAAGGTTAGTTTCGTTGCACATTCAAATCATAAAACCTTAATAAAAGACAATTGGTTAAGGTCTAAACTGTTCTGTTGCATGAAAATGGGGGAAAATAGCCTCAGTTTTAATCATCTATTTATTTTAATAGTTCCCAGCCAGACGACTTTGTAGCAAAGACCTGGCTATTATCAGAGTGGATGAATGGAGGGGTTGGGTTGGACACGTCAGCAGGAGTTATACTGTATTTTTTTTCTTTTATAGAGATCACCTTCCAAGGTCGCTAAGCTCATTCTTTAAAACTCTATATTTCTTCACAGTTATGGCCAAAGATGTGTGTGTCTGTATCGAGTCCCAGTCTCACCGCCAGGTGAAAGGCACATGGTCAAACACCGCATTATGCATGTAACTGTGCGTTATGAACTATTGCGTCTCTGCTCAGGTGCATCTACAGGGCTGCTAAAACACACTACAAACCTCCTCCACCTTCAAGCTGACACACGAACCAGGCCACAACTACACACGTCCTGACCTGTTGAATTTTATTGACTCTGCAAGATTTTCCTCATCCCTCTGTCTCCCCAACACTGACTCATTGATTTAAATATAGGATTTTTCTTTTCTTTTCTTTTCAGCAGCAGCCTGTTTTAAATTCACACAATCAGGCACATTCCCACCCTGAGCTGCCAAATACTCCACAGTCTTCTGCTGCCGGGCACGGTGAGGCGCCACTTGTGCCATCAGCGGGGGTGAATCATAACTATCTTTGTGGTAGCTGTTGACAGTGAGTTTGCATATGCGTGTGTGCGTGAAAAAATAGAGGGTCATTTTGTTTACTTTGCCCTCAGATAGATATTTGTAGATTGTTTTAGAGCTCCACCAAATAACAGACTACTGTTAACTGTAGCGTGCTTTCAATTTTAAACAGTGGGAACAGGGACGCCTCAGTATCTCTCACCTGGTAGAGGGAGTACCAGAATCAGAATCAGAATCAGAATCAGAATCAGAAACACATTGTCATTTCATTTCATGCACTTGCGCACATGAAATGAAATGAAACATCGTTTCCCCCAGCCCACAGCAGTGCAACACAAAGACAAAAACACATTTCCAAAAACTACAAGAATTACAAGAACACATTTAACCATGGCCTCAGACTTGGAGGTGCTGACTCGTATCCCGGCCATTTCACACTCAGCTGCAAACCGCCCCAGTGCACGCTGGAGGTCACGTTCTGATGAAGTCAACAAAACCACATCATCTGCGAAGAGCAGAGACACAATTCTGAGGTTCCCAAAACGGGCACACTCCTCACCTTGGCTGCGCTTTGAGATCCTGTCCATGAATATCACAAACAGAATTGTAAGCTACCATTTTCTCTACCGGAAAACGGTGGATTGCTCCCTCCGGATTGGGGATGAGTTGATGCCTCAAGTGAAGGAGTTCAAGTATTTCGGGGTCTTGTTCACGAGTGAGTGACAATAAACAGCAACAATAAAATGTCCCCCATCACCAATTGCAATTTCACAATACATAGTACACATGGCCATAGTAACTCTAGTTAATGGTCACGGTAATTTGCATATGAACTGGTCGTTGGTTTCGGTCATTATGCCACTGTATTGAGTTTGATATACTCCATTGATCCCGAAGGGAAATTCTTCTCTGCATTTAACCCATCCTGGCTGTGTAGCGAGGAGCAGTGGGCAGCCACCATGCAGCGCCCGGGGACCAACTCCAGTTCGTCTTGCCATGCCTCAGTCAGGGGCACAGACAGGAGTATAAACCCTCACACGCATGTCTTTTTGATGGTGGGGTAAACTGGAGCACCTGGAGAAAACTCACCACCGACACGGGGAGAACATGCAAACTCCACACAGAGGATGACCTGGGATGACCCCCAAGGTTGGACAACCCCAGGGTTCAAACCCAGGACCTTCTTGCTGTGAGGCGACAGCGCTAACCACTGGGCCACCATACCGCCTGAAACCTGACCTGCAGCCAGTTGGGACTGAAGACGTCACTTAGACGAGGGATGAAACGTTTCTCTCTCAATAGACGTGTCCACATGAACTGATTCAACTTTCTGTGACTTCCTTTCCTGGATTACTGAGCATGCATCAAGACACCTATGCGAGGTGCAGCATGGAAGGTGCTGAGCAAAAGTGTGATGGGTGCTGTATTGTGGTATATTATCACAGTGGTGTTGCCTCCAGGATGTTTTACTGTGCAGCAGGTGTTTGTGTGTTGTGTTTAGAGTGTGGTTGTTGTCTTGCTAGCCTATGTTGTGTGTAAGACCAACAGTTGAGGCTGTGGGCGTGGTCCCCATGTTGTCACATGATGTAACCTAGGTCTGGTCTGTTAAGAAGCATAGTGCAAACCATTGGCTGATTCACTGTGTGGATTTTATTTTGTTTTTTGTTGCTGGAGCGATATAAAGACACTGCAGTGGTGAATTGTTTTTCTGTCTCTTTGTGTGTCTTGCATGGCTAGATTTCCTCTGTATGAAGTAAAACGTTATCGACAGTACTGACTGTATGTAGTAACAGTAGAGTGTTTTTTTGCAGTAACCCTGTGGAAAGTGTATGTCGGTGCATGCATATGTGTGTAACATGTGCAGTAGCACACCAGGGAATAGGGTTCCCCTGAAGGCCAGCGTGTGATTCAAATCCTGGACAGAACCAAATCATAGCACATACAACATCACTACGGGGTCACCCGTAGCCCAAGGCATCGAGAACTGGGCTCCAGACAGGAGGGTCAAAGGTGAAAAATAATGTGTGTCTTGTAAAATCTGTGTGTGTGTCTGTGTGTGTGAGGTGGACGGGGTGTTGAGGATTTAATTCATGGGCTGCAAAGTAAGTTTACAAAAATGAGGATTTGCTGTGGTGGGAAAAACTACATTGGACTTTAAACAAGTTTTTAAAGGAAGACAAAGCCAGTGTCCAAGACAATATCTAAGTGTGTCTACACAACCACATCCATCCATTATCCGATCTGCTTATCCTGCTCTCAGGGTCGCGGGCATGCTGGATCCTATTCCAGCAGTCATTGGGCGGCAGGCGGGGAGACACTCTGGACAGGCCGCCAAGCCACCACACAGGGCCGCGAGGAATACATATTTCACCAAATAAGAAAGGGATGAGGGCATGCTCTCTGCAGAGTGGAAACAAAATATCGAGACCTCCACAATTATGAAGAACACTGGACGTCTGTAATGGAACATCCGCACACCGAGCAGTGGGCAGACGGGAAAGTGAATGGGTGCAGTCTTTCCATTAAAACTAAATGGACATGAACAGCGGTCAGGTTTAGCAGAGAAGACTGCAGTTGTTCTGGAAAGCTGTCATGTGTGGATTTGTGTTAAGTTTTAAGCACGACGTGTCTGTGGAACTGTCCATACATTTGTTTCAAATACGCTATTATATGCCATTTTGCATATATATAAATAATAAATACATATCATATATACTTAATAATAACAAATTATTATTATAATTATTAATATTAATTATTGTTATATTTACTATTACTATAATTAATAATAATTAATTGTTATATTAATATATATGCTTTTATTATAATAATTTATTCATATTAATGTATTAAAATAAATAATAAATACATATAATATATAATATTAATTAATCAATTATTAAATATTATAATTATCAATATTGATTATTACACTTATTTTTATTAAAATTAAACATAATTATATGTATTATTATTATTAATATAATAATTATTGCATATAAAAAATAAAATTATATATTGAATAGAAATATGCTTTAAATCTGCTCAAACCCTGCTTGGTTCATCCTAATCTTTACCATCACTACTATTCACACAACAAATACTGAGTGAAGGAAGAAATGCTGCAAGTTTGCCAGTTTTCAGATCATCATCAGCCAAGCTGAATTCAGGATGGACTCATTATGCTGTGTGAGAAGGGCTACCATGACTCAAACACCCCCATTGATCGCCCTGTTTAAGACGGCTGTTCGAGCTGTTGCTTTGGGTAAATGAGGCATTGCTAGCACCTCTTTCATCATATATTAGCCACCAATCACTGACAACACATAATCTTATTGAAATCTTTGGATTGCTGCCAGAGAAGACAAGGCGAAGGCTTCACAGCGATGACAGGACAGAGTTGTGACTAGAGACACGAAACCCTCACAGACAACACATGCACTCAGGCATGCACCTCTGCACATCTGCAGCCTCACGCCAGCAACCATGCAAATAAACTGAAGATATGAAACAGCGGGACAGTGCAGGCTGAATCAGATATATGGGTTATTTCACCAAAGAACTGGGCTGTACACTGAACAGCAGAATAACTGCACAAAATGGTAAGTTATGGACACACATCAGAAAGTAGCTCGTTACCTGACTTCTTCAGGCCGCTCTCACATCAGGCATCCCCTGAAAACAAACTTGTACCTCGGAGAGAGGCAAATCTTTTAACAGAAACGAGAAATAAACCCAAAAACATTCAAATCTCAGCAATGGTCGATAACATCAGTACACACAGTACCATATTACTATTCCAGCAACCCACTGGCACACGGAGACAGTGGTACTGCAGTGGTATTGCGGTGGTACTCCGGTGGTACTCCGCTCTCAGGCCTTCTCATTTCTGTTCAGCAAACTGTGACCCACATCGTGGAGCACCTCCTGAAGGAAGAGGTGTCCAGGTGCTGGGGACAGGCTTAAGATGATCTGAGCAGGCATTGAATGGGAGGCAGAAAGACATCCTGAAAAGGTTAAAAGTCAGTCAGGGCCCACACACACACACACACACACACACACACATTCATACCTAGGGACAATTTAGTACGGCCGAGTCACCTGACCTACATGCCTTTGGACTGTGGGAGGAAACCGGAGCCCCCGGAGGAAACCCACACAGACACGGGAGAACATGCAAACTCCACACAGAGGATGACCCGGGATGACCCCCAAGGTTGGACTACCCCACGGCTCAAACCCAGGACCTTCTTGCTGTGAGGCGACCGCACTAACCACTGCACCACTGTGCCGCAGAATCAGGAACACTTAATTTGTCGTTTCATTTCATGGACTTGCGTACATGAAATTAAACAAATTGCTGTTTCACCCAGCCCACAGCAATGCAACACAAATACACACCCGAAAACTACAAGAACTACAAGAACTCACATATCCAAACTAACACTTATATCCAAACTAAACAAAAAAATCACTGCCCAAGGGAATGAACGCCAGCCAGGATGACTGCCGGTCTGCATGGGCTAGCAGTTAGCTTAGCCTGCTCCACTTCCGCATCATGTCAGACTGCCTGCGATGTTTCCTCCTCGGGCGTAACTCCAGGCAGGGGCCATGGTCCCTGGGTGCACCGGACAAAGCAGACCAAGCTCTCCTAGCCGATCCAGCACCAGCTAACCCAGCCAGACAACCTCAACACACCTCCCCGCACTCCACACAACGACGTCAAAAACACCACAGTCAACGCCAGGTGAGGCCACCACCAGACCACCCTCAGTGTTATCGGAACTTCCGGTGTGCATGGGCTAGCAGTTAGCTTAGCCTGCCCTGCTTCCGCATCCTGTCAGACTGCCCTCGGTGTTACCTCTTTGGGCACAGCTCCGGGTGGGGCCGTGGTTCCTGGGCCCACAGGATGCAGCAGACCAAGCTCTCTCAGCCGATCCAGCGCCAGCTCTCCCAGCCATCACATGAAGATAAAACTTGGACAAAGACACTGCATGGACAGTACTGTCCCATGTCCCCACATGGGGAAAAGGTGCAAACTCCACATTGACTGGCAAGGATAGAGCATGCAGGTCTCATTAGTTATGAGAACTAGTGATGGGACTCCCTGTTCTTTCAGTTGAATTAATGGACCAGAGTCAGGATGTCAGAATGAATCAAACCATTTGAGGTTTTCTCATTTTTGAGGTTTTACTGTACATTACGCTCCCCAACCCTTCTGGTTCATGAATTTCACTCAAGAGTCCAGTAGAAGGGGCAGCTGATAACCTAGTAGTGAGAGATGGGAGCCAATGATCGAAGGGTCAACAGTTTGAATCCCATGACTAGTTAGGTAATGCTGCTTTGACTTGAGCTGAGAGCACTAGAGGGTTGCTGGTATCAGGGTCCCCGGTGTGGCCATTGTGCTCTTGGGCCAGGCACTTCACCCTACCTGCTGTGATTCTGGACAATGTAGGCAGTAAAATTATTATTTTCTGCTGTAACAAATGGAGCAGTAAAGCACAACTTCACGTAGACTGCTGACATTTTTATCCGCTTCCAGTTTGTCTCACACTTCCTCCCTGTGACTAGCCTGTTTTAATGTCAGCCCTTGTGTCCTGATGGGTGACGGCTGTAGAGGCTGCTGTGTTCCTGCATGGGCCACAAGGAGCGGGCCATGGCCCTGAGACTGCCACTAGTCCAAACAGGACTGGCACAGCTGCGTTTCAGATGTGTCAGTCTAGATCACCACTTAGCCATGAGGTTGAACTGGGTTTCTACTTCCATCCCAACCATAATCTGTGCTGGATCCCGCCAGAACAGGATGCGGGACCTCCCCAATTGGGATCGGCACTTGATCCGGCGACCTCTTTGCCACTATCAAAATCTGTAAATTTTGTGTATTATTTCCCCTTGACGTTACTCGTAAATCACTTGTTTGCCTATTTTGGATGCATTTGAAATCTGATTTTAAAAAGAGAGAGAGAGGGAGGGAGGGAGACAGCAAGCAAGCAAGCGAGCAACGTCAGGTCACACAGTGACGCCTGAAGTGTGTGAGTTTTGTTGTTATGTGAGATAGTGTTACTGCGATGTGAATTAGGAAACCCTCAGAACCAAGGAGGAAGCTGGTAAAATGTCAGAAAGACAGTCAAGTCTGTTAAGAGACTTGACTGTCTTTCCATAAGCAGGCCAACGCTTTTTCAGCAGATCAACAGGGCGACGGTAATGATGCTGTCGATAGTATTGACACAGATCAGAGGACAGCGATACACAGACAGACAGACAGACAGACAGACAGACAGACAGACAGACACACAGACAGACAAAGACAGACAGACAAACAGACAGACAGACAGACAGAGAAACAGACAGACAGAGACATACATACAGAGACAGAGAGACAGAAACATACAGAGAGACAGACAGACAGACAGACTGACAGAGACAGACAGACAGAGAGACAGAGACAGAGAGACAGAGACAGACAGACAGAGAGAAGGACAGACAGACAGACAGGCAGAGAGAGACAGACAGAGACAGACAGACAGACAGACAGACAGACAGACAGACAGACAGACAGAGACAGGCACAGAGACAGGCACAGAGCCAGACAGAGAGACAGACAGACAGACAGAGCTAGACAGTGTTGGACTTCAGCTCACTCTACCAACTCATCTTCATCTATGTGAGAGCGTAGTCCTGCGTGTTTGTTGATAAAGCAATAGGAGAAGATGTTTGGTCTCAAAACCATCCGTTTTATTTAGCAGTAAATGGATAAAGCATACAGAGCTCTGGGTCTAGATCTTCCTATCCCTGACAAACAACAGATTGTGTCAGTTCACGAAGTCTGACTGTCTCTCCTTTCCCTGACCCAGTCTTTATACTACACAAAGTGTTGACTCAATATGGATGTGTGGTCTTCTTTGTGATTGGTCCGTTCATCTGACTCCATTTCCGCCTCACTGATATCCGGACTCCAGGTAATCTTCTTCTACATCTGCTGTCGTAGTTCCTGTTTCTGAAACCACAGAGCACAGCACCTCCTGTATCTACTCCCCCCAAGGCCACAGCACCCTTGTTGTTCCCTTTCCTATTCAGAGCCACTAACCTTATCTAAGGTCAACAGACCCTCACTCCTTCCATGGAGATAGAAACACTCTCCTTCTTGGGACATCTTATCCTTTTATTGCCCCCCACTTCTCTTCCTGTAATTTACTTCTGCATTCCTCTGTTTGCTAACATACTCTGTACTTTTCCACTGCCACTATAGCCCCTCATGTTTTTGTAACAAGCCCTGTTCCTCATGCATATGTTTTCCCAATGATTAATATATCCTTATATCCCTTATTCCAATTAATAAGTTGTAATCATCATTATTAAACATCACACCATTACATTTATCTACAAGTCCCCCTTTTGGTCTCATATAAATGAGACCAACCAACCAATTGGATTCAAACATTACATTCAGCCTCTGTGTCACTGCCCAGTTCTTCACACCCTCCGTCCTCCATCAGAGCCACCGTCTCCGTCTCGACTTGAGCCATCTGATAGATCGATGAGGGACTCTTCTTTTCGATGGCAGTGACGATCAACACTTATTCAGAGTCAACTGTGGTGTTTCTTATCTGTTCCCGTGTCCTAGCGGTTGAATCCGCTGCTGCACACTGGCTCCAGTGGTACCAGCTGTCTCCTTTGCCCTGTAGTCGAACCGCGTGTGATGTCCTCTCAACCACCTTGTATGGTCCTGTCCACCTTGGCTCCAACCACTTCCTCTTGATCACCTTTGGTAGAACCCAGTCTGTGATGGGCGGTGTCTGTCCCTCTAGGTTCCCCTCTGCTGCTGCAACCTGTTTTGAGAAAGCTGACACCAAAGCTGTTAGTTGGTCATAGTAAGGTTTGTACTTCAGCGAATCTCTTTCCTTTTCCGTGGTTGGGATTCCAGCTCCCGGTTCCGGGAACTGCTGCCCTGTTGTCAACTCATATGGAGTGAAACCTGTGATGGAGTTTACTGAGCTCCTAATTGACATTAGAGCTAGGGGTAGGGCATCCACCCAACTCATTTTTGTTTGAGCACACACTTTTCCTATTTTTCCTTTAATGGACTGATTCATTCTCTCCACCTTTCCCTGTGATTGGGGGTGATACACTGTTCCAACGCATGTTTCAGTCCTAGGGCCGCTTCTACTGCCTGCAGGTCTTTGTTCTTAAAATGTGTGCCATTATCTGACCTGATTCTTTTTGGAAACCCATGCGTTGGTATGTATTGGTTGATTAGGAATTTGATTACCGTTTTGGCATCTTCCTTTTTAGCAGGTACTGCTTCTGGCCAGCCAGTGTATGCATCCATGGTGACCAAGAGGTACCTATACCCATTTACCCTTTCCAACATGTCAGTGTAATCAATTATGATTTCTTGACCTGGCATTTTTGGCAAAGGAAATTTTCCCTCGTGTGGCTTTACTGTAGCCCTGATATTGTATTCTGTACATATTTTACATTCCCTGATATGGTTCACAATCATTGCGGGCAAAAATAGATGCCACCAATGGGTCAGATGTCTCTGCATCTGTGCCTTTCCACAATGTGTCAGCCCGTGTGCCTCCTGTAACACGGAAGCCGTCCACCTTGGGGGTAACACAGGTCGGCCGTCCGGCGACCTCCACACTCCTTTGGATTCCGTTGCCCCTCTCTCTTTCCAAACTGTGAACTCTTGAGGAGAGGCTTTCTGTTGTTCCTTTATTAACATATTTACATCGCAGGCAGGTAGTAAATCATACACAGTTTTTCCCACCTGCATCATCATGTATTGGGCTGTGTAACCTGCTGCCCTTTTAGCTGCAGAGTCTGCCTCCTGGTTTCCTTTTGCTATCATTGTTTCAGTTTTGTCGTGACCTCTGCACTTTATTACTGCTACCTCTGTTGGTTTCATTAGGGCTTCTACCAGTCTCTTGATGTCTTTCTCATGTTTGATTGGGGTTTTTGCTGCTGTCAAAAATCCTGCTCTGATCCACTGACTGAGCTCCACCTGTATTGCTCCTACCACGTATGCCGAGTCTGTGTAGATGTTTACTTTTTTCCCTTCTGCCCATTCTAATGCTGCTATCATTCCCTGTAATTCAGCTAGCTGCGCTGATTCTTTTCCTGTTACTCTCCCTGTCACTACCTTCTCAAACCCTTCATCTGTTTGTCTTACCACTGCATATGCTGCCTTCAGTCCCTCAGTGGGATGTCTGTAGCAACAGCCATCTGTGAACAGCACTTCCTCTGAGTCAGCTAAGGGTTTTGCCCGTAAATCTGCTCTGACCTTGACATCTTTCTGTACTCTTTCTTCACACACATGTGGCTCACCTTCCCCTATGTTATCTGCCATGTTGAGTCCCTTGTGTGTGAACGTTATGTGTGGTGCATTGAGGATTTTTTCCAACCTTATCTGTCTTAATGATGTCATGGTGAATGCTGCTGAGTTCACATAGGCCACTATGCTGTGTGTTGTCAGGACTGTTAGAGCATGTCCCATGACTATGTGTGCTACTTTTTGCAGAATTTTTGCTACCCCTGCTGCATGTCTTGTGCATGGTGGATGTCTATTTTCTGTTGGATCGAGTGTCACACTTGCATACATCATCACCTGCCTACCTCCCCCTTTTTTCTGAAAAAGAACACCATTCACTGTATGTGATTTTTCTGAAACATCCAGATAGAATGGCTCTTTGTAGTCAGGCAGTGCTAAATCAGCAGTGTTTGTGAGAGCCTGTTTGAGGGAAATGAAGTTATTCTCTGCTTCAGTGGTCCATTGTAAGCATGCTGAAAAATTTCTCATCCCCTGCTCATTGACCATGGCCCTTAAGGGGTGCGTGAGTTCCCCATATGATGCTATGTACTGTCTGCTATAACCTGTCAACCCCAGGAATGAGAGCATGTCTTTCACTGTGACTGGTTTAGGATGGTGTAGAATTGAGGATCTATGGGCTGGGGACACACCTGTTCCTCTACTAGAGATAATTCTCCCCAGGAACGAGACCATCTGTCTGCAGCACTGGAGCTTGGTTTTTGAAACTTTGAACCCAATGTGATACAGCTGAGTTAATAGGGATTTGGTGGCTGCTAGGCAGGAGACATGATCTGGAGCTGCCAGAAGGATGTCATCCACATACTGAATCAACACCACCCCCTTTGGGAGGGTGAGATCAGTGAGCTGCTGTTTCAGAACCTGATTGAACAGCCCAGGAGACAAGATGAAACCCTGGGGAACCCTCGTATATCTTAGCTGTTGGCCTTTATAGGTAAACGAGAAGATGTCTCTCACATGGTCAGCTAGTGGTAGGCAGAAAAATGCATTGGCCAGATCAATACAGGAAAACCATTTGTGTTCTGGGGACAGTGCAGACATAGCAGTATATGGATTTGGTACTGGGACTGTAGGAGTTGACACAATACTATTGATCCGTCTAAGGTCGTGAGCCATTCTATATATCCCTGTATTTTGCTTCTCTACTGGTAAAATAGGTGTGTTCCAGCCAGATTCTGAGGGCTCCAACACCCCCGTTGCCAACAGTCCCTCAATAGTATCTGTGATCCCTGCTTCTGCCTCAGGTTTGTGGGAGTACTGTTTCTGCCAGATTGGAGTGTGATCTGTCAATTCAAAAGAGATTGGATCAACATTCTTGCAGTGTCCTACATCAGTTGGGCCTGCTGACCATAACGCCTCAGGGAGAGTGTCTATCATACTTGCGGCGTCAGAGTGATCAGCCTTCTCTCTGCCATGAAATCTCTCTATTTGTCTATGTTCTAACAGCACTTTGTCAGCCATCTTATGCATGATCCTGTAAGTCTTTTCGGATGGGGAGTACTGTAATTCAGGGAGTTGGGTCCAAACCCAGTCTGTCAGTGCCATCAGACGCTTGCACATCGGCCCAAGATCTCTAGCCTGGTGTTTAACATGCACTGCTAAGGTGATATGGGGCACCGCCTCTTCAGACATCTCATACCACTTAAATTGTTCTGGTGTCAATTCAACAGCAGCTGCCACCTTCATTCCCCACTAAAATACAACTAGACAATACTTCCCACTGTGTCCCTTCAATGTCATTGTAAAAAGTTTGCTGATAAATTTCATCCCCGTCCCTATCATAGTACAGAGTAACATGGAGGGGGTCGATTGGAGGGGAGTAGGGATGTAGCATTTGGACCCACGGCCGCCACTGATAATACAGAGTCTGTACGCCATTGCTTTGCTTGGTTCCCGGTTCTAGGAGTCCCCAGTATATATCTGCCCAGAGTCCTTCAGCCGTGGGTGAAACATCAGCTGACAACAACATTTGAGAGCTGGACTGGATCATTGACAGAGAACAGTTCACAGAATATCCATTGGGAAAAGTCACTACCAGTCCCTCTGGCCCACACATGACTGATGCCCCGCACCTCACCAACATATCCCGTCCCATCAAATTGACTGGGCATGCTGGTGATGAAATATATTGATGCAAAAAAGT
The DNA here is from genome assembly GCF_029633865.1 of Lampris incognitus. NCBI lineage: Eukaryota > Metazoa > Chordata > Actinopteri > Lampriformes > Lampridae > Lampris > Lampris incognitus. Next base: position 107,897,835 of record NC_079211.1, read on the forward strand.
CTGTCCTGCCACCGTGGTAGTCAGAGGTGTCGTCAACGGCAGATTTTCTGGTTTACCCGAGAACCCTACTAGCTGGACGTTGGAGGATGAAAGGTTGGACCGAGACATGGTGCACGTGATAGTGGAAAACCTTGCACCTGTGTCAACTAGGAAATGCAGATCCATGTCCATTACCCCTATTTGCAAGTAGGGTTCTGCCAGCCCCACCTGCCCTTGAGTTCCCGGGCCCCTTCAGTACTCATCCCCCTGACCACCCTCCATGGTCTGGGGATATTGTCCCTGCGGTGGAGCTGCTGTTGCATGAGGGTCTTGATGAAGTGGAACCATAACTGAAGGCTGTCCTTGGACCGGGGGCTGCACATAACCACCCCTGTTGCTGACTGGACCTTGACCTCCCCTGGGTCCCCACAGCATGGGACACTCCCTGATCCAGTGTCCAAGCTGGCCACATCCAAAGCATGTAAATGGCATACCTCTGGGTCCTCCGCGACCCCTCCCTCTTCCTCTCATACCTCCTGTTACTCTGACAGGCCTGCCCAGATAAGGGGAACTAGACACCCATTCAGGCACTGGGTACAAATTTGGGGTGTAGTTTTGTGGTGGCGGCTGTTGAACCATCTGATTGGCTACTTTTTGGTTTGTCTTTTTAGCATCATTTACCTTTTTCCTTGCCTCACCCAATTGGAGCTTTAGGAGCTGCACCTGGGCTGACTCTGTGCTCTGTCTATCCTCCTCCTGTATAGCCTTGTGTCTTTTCATATGATGAATCAAATGTTTTTCCCATTGCTCAGTAGAGCAGCCTGGGATGTCTGGATTGCCCTCCATGGCATCTTGTACTGCTTTGGGCATTCCAGTCATAAAAGCTTTTCTAAACAATGTGGTCTGTAACTGTCCTGAACTTGGATGGCTTCCTGCAGTGTCTGTCCATATGCCTTTGCATCTGCTTAAAAATGCTGACATGTCTTCTCCGTCTTTCATGGAAAAGGTCAGTGAATGCATTGCTCCGGGAGGAATGGGGAATTTATCCCTCATTGCCCTTCCCACAGCTGTGGCTTCACTGGTAAATGGTTCTGAATCTGGTATATAACTAGTGCCTGCCACAGCCTCAATCTGCTGTATTTCCCACATAGCTAGTTGTTTTCCCAGTAATGCTCTCCAATCTCCCATAGCTAATTTATATCCCAATGTGTGTTGGCAAAATTTCTCCATCCAGGGCCCTCCTCCCTCAGTGGGAGGGGGCATTTTATCCAGGATGCAATTCATGTCTGTGAATGAGAATGGTTGATACACATCCCCCGTTTGGGGTCCTTTATATATCAGTGGCAGTTGATGGTATCTAGCGGGTGGTTGTATCTTTTCTCTGTCCCTAAGCTGGTGTCTATGCCTGTGGTCAGCACAGGGCGCTATATGAGTCTGGTTGTGCCTGGTTAATGCCCCTGTAATTGTGACCTGGTATGTGTCTTCGTCTCCCTCATTATTATTCACACCTCCTGCCTCTGTACCTGCCCCCAATCTCTCCTCGGGACCTTCTGCCCTAATTACTTCCTCTCTTATCTCTCTGAGCTGTCTCTCCTTGAACCCATCCATTGTTTCAACCCCCTGACTCTGTATCCTCCCCTGTCCTGCTCCTCCCCCGTTTAGGGTGGAGGGTGTTTCTGACATTGTCGTGGGTGAGCTTCTTGCCTGATCTATCTCTTCCTGTCTGCTCGTCTGCTCATGTATTTTCCTATTCCCTTCTCTGGCTTCCTGCATCCTACACTCTGCCTCCCTCACCAGGTCCTCCACCTCTGAGATTTTCCTTGTTACTACTTCCTCTAACATCTCCCTAATCTGTCTGTATTCCTCCTTTCCTATTGCTGTCATTTTCATTACTCCTTCTTCCACACGCACGAGTGGCATCTGCGGTGTGGGATAAGGAGGGGGTTGTATCCCTGGCATTTTGGGATATATTGGCGCTGATGCTTCTGTTTTTTCATTTCCTTTATCTTTTTCTTTGGTTATTTCTGAGTGTTCTTGATTCATTTCTACTGCCATGCAAGCTAAGGTCATGTTGTGTAAGTGGGCTCTTCTCTGCTCATTTTCCTCTCCATCTTTCTTCCATTTTCTTTTGACTAACATGGAAACTTTTTCCGCCTTCCAGTGTTCATCTGCTTTCTTTTTAGCTTGTTTTTCTGCCTTCCCTAGGTATAATATCAATCTCTTCCTTTCCTCCTCTTTGGGAACCTTACCCTGTGTTTGTAAGTCTTTCCATATACTGTCATACGCCCCAATCATGGTGTCTCGCTTGTTTCTAGGGAGCCCTGCAAAAATTTGACACCTGGTTTTTTCCCATTGTTGCTTAACGATCAATATAACATTGGGAGGGCAACCTCCGTTTTCTTCACACTCCCTGTCAGATTCCCCTTCCATTATGTTTTATCTATCCCCACTCAGTAGCCAGCTGGTTTGTATGACACTTGCGTTCCGAGCAACCAGCCCAATCAGAGAAGAGTTCAGTAGCCAGTCAGTTTGTATGGCACATACGTCCCGAGCAACTGACCCAATCAGTGAGTGTTATCAGGCAGTTTACGTTGGCACCAGTTAGGTTTCCACTGCTGATTCTTTCTCACCGAGACACTCCCTCCTTCCTCTCTGAGACACTACTGAGTTTCTACCACCCTTATACACAGTTTTATCAAACAACACACTTTTTACTTATGCAAAATATCAAACATTCACACTTGCCGTTAAAACACGGCACATATCATAAACCAGTGAGCGCTGCTTTTATGGGAACCTCCGTTTTTTTTTGTTTTTTTGTTCCCAAGGGTCTCTAAACCTACTCACTCAGGGACTCTAACCCCTTATACGGACATGCGCTGCTTTTATGAGGACTCTAACCTCATGGGTCTTTAAACCCGTCCGTATTTCCCACGTGCATGCGCTGCTTTTATGGGATTTCTTTAACCCATGGGTCTTTAAACCCGCACGTCTTCTTTTCAGTACTGTTGTTGCTTTCAAGGGACTCTAACCCCTGGGACTTTAAACCCGTGCACAATTTATTTCAATGCTTTATTCATCCACTTTAACTAGGACACTTGCCGTATAATGACAGCACACAATTTGGTATAGCCAATAACAGAACTTCGATAAAACAGGCGTCTGTTTACCTTAGTTTTTTAGCGGCCGCTTGTTGTTGCCATCACACTTCAGTTATCCGTTGTCTTTTACTTCTGTGGTCAATCCGTCACTTCTCCGTCTTTATCACGTCGGGGTCACCAAATTGTTGGACTTCAGCTCACTCTACCAACTCATCTTCATCTATGTGAGAGCGTAGTCCTGCGTGTTTGTTGATAAAGCAATAGGAGAAGATGTTCGGTCTCAAAACCATCCGTTTTATTTAGCAGTAAATGGATAAAGCATACAGAGCTCTGGGTCTAGATCTTCCTATCCCTGACAAACAACAGATTGTGTCAGTTCACGAAGTCTGACTGTCTCTCCTTTCCCTGACCCAGTCTTTATACTACACAAAGTGTTGACTCAATATGGATGTGTGGTCTTCTTTGTGATTGGTCCGTTCATCTGACTCCATTTCCGCCTCACTGATATCCGGACTCCAGGTAATCTTCTTCTACATCTGCTGTCGTAGTTCCTGTTTCTGAAATCACAGAGCACAGCACCTCCTGTATCTACTCCCCCCAAAGCCACAGCACCCTTGTTGTTCCCTTTCCTATTCAGAGCCGCTAACCTTATCTAAGGTCAGCAGACCCTCACTCCTTCCATGGAGATAGACACACTCTCCTTCTTGGGACATCTTATCCTTTTATTGCTCCCCACTTCTCTTCCTGTAATTTACTTCTGCATTCCTCTGTTTGCTAACATACTCAGTACTTTTCCACTGCCACTATAGCCCCTCATGTTTTTGTAACAAGCCCTGTTCCTCATGCATATGTTTTCCCAATGATTAATATATCCTTATATCCCTTATTCCAATTAATAAGTTGTAATCATCATTATTAAACATCACACCATTACATTTATCTACAACAGAGAGACAGAGACAGACAGAGAGACAGACAGTGAGACAGACAGAACAGTGTCACGTAGTTCGGTTTCTTAGCCTGCTTGCTTTTCGTGGATGTAAATAAACCTTTTGGCCCTAATTCTATTTCCCCCCCGTTGTAGCAACCCACAGACTGAACAACAGGGAAGTGAATTCAGAGAGAGAGAGAGAGAGAGAGAGAGAGAGAGAGAGAGAGAGAGAGAGAGAGAGAGAGAGAGAGAGAGAGAGAGAGAGAGAGAGCGAGCGAGCGAGAGAACATATCAGTATGAACCAGGCCACC